>NW_024732780.1:1134975-1154785 GCF_018991925.1 Homarus americanus
CCATTACCAAAATGAGTTCATCACAAATGGTGGAGCTCAAGTAACTTGGATTTCCTTTGCTTTTATTTCCAAACCGTGAAATGTGATCAGCCAGAAATGGATCAAACTTGCTTATTAGTTCAAGAATACCTAAGAAGTTACCATTATGGGGTGATCCTATGACTTGATCAGCTCTTCTGAACGCTAATCCACGCTCACTCAAAAACTTTATTACTTCTACCAAACGCAAAAGTAATGAATGCCAATATTTCCTCTCAATTTCAATTTGATGACGGAGTCCACTGCCAATACAATTACCGATTTTTGATCGCTGTACATAGACTAGAGTTGTTTTTCTGTAGAGTTTACCTTGTGATTTAGAGAACAGTAACCATTTTCTCCTTACTGATTCGCCATTACTCAAAGTTCTGAAGAATGCAGACTTAGAGAGGAAACGGCGTTTCTGATGCTCACCTGAACCATACGTTCTCAATGTTCCTTTAAACTCAGAGTCATGATACTGGCAAGTATCGGGCCCAGCCTTTGACCAGTAAATTTGAAGTTCCTGTGATATTGTTCTTCTCCATTTACCAGGACCCGTTTCATTGTACTGGTCAGTTGTATGTGAAGTAGACGAGGTACTACAGCCAGGTAAGTCCTTTTCCTTTAGTTGGTCAGTTGTAAGTGTACAGTAACATCAGTAGACGAGGTACTACAGCCAGGTAAGTCCTTTTCCTTTAGTTGGTCAGTTGTAAGTGTACAGTAACATCAGTAGACGAGGTACTACAGCCAGGTAAGTCCTTTTCCTTTAGTTGGTCAGTTGTAAGTGTACAGTAACATCAGTAGACGAGGTACTACAGCCAGGTAAGTCCTTTTCCTTTAGTTGGTCAGCCGGGCGTACAGTAACACAACAGATTGCGTACTACAGCCAGTAAGTCCTTTCTTTAGTTGGTCACAGGCGTACAGTAACATCAGACGAGGTACTACAGCCAGGTAAGTCCTTTTCCTTTAGTTGGTCAGTTGTAAGTATACAGTAACATCAGCAGACGAGGTACTACAGCCAGGTAAGTCCTTTTCCTTTAGTTGGTCAGTTGTAAGTGTACAGTAACATCAGTAGACGAGGTACTACAGCCAGGTAAGTCCGTTTCCTTTAGTTGGTCAGTTGTAAGTGTACAGTAACATCAGTAGACGAGGTACTACAGCCAGGTAAATCCTTTTCCTTTAGTTGGTCAGTTGTAAGTGTACAGTAACATCAGTAGACGAGGTACTACAGCCAGGTAAGTCCTTTTCCTTTAGTTGGTCAGTTGTAAGTGTACAGTAACATCAGCAGACGAGGTACTACAGCCAGGTAAGTCCTTTTCCTTTAGTTGGTCAGTTGTAAGTGTACAGTAACATCAGCAGACGAGGTACTACAGTGTAGCAAGTCTTTTTTTCTCACTTTGGTTTATATTAAAAAAAAAGTAACTTTTCCTATTTCTTTTTAAGTTCAGCAGAATACTTCTGTTGTTATTGCTTTCCGGCTTTGCGCTTAGCAGCTCCATTTTAAACCTTTGCCACTCATTATTTGAATAACTGAAATTAAAACCTGAAGTGCAGAATAGAATATGATAAATATCATAAATTCACAAATTTCATGCATATGGGTAGACTGGTAGATATTTGCAGTTCCCCAAATTCACGTTATACCATAACTCTGAAGCATAGAATCATATTCATCCAATGCCCAGTAAACTTATTTTAATGACACAAAATCCCATGTTAAATATGAATCAATGAGTGTCACGCCGAGCAGCTCTCACACAACATACCCAAGCAGGTACTGTACGTGGCGATTGAACGTGAACACGAGACTGAACTGTTGACGCGGCGTACTTCTGCTCCGTGGTTGGGAGGGGAGGGATGTGTGTACTAGCATTCATATTTAGACGAAAAGATAGTGGAAACTGAGAAATACCAGCATATATATTTATTAGTACTATTAATAATATAAATAATATAATGTATTCTTATATAATGCAGTACTTCAAACATTTACTATTTATGCTGCAATGTAATGGGCTGCAAATTTTACATTATTATAATTATTATTATTATTATTATTGTTATTATTATTATTATTATTATTATTATTATTATTATTATTATTATTATTATTATTATTATTATTATTATTATTATTATTATTATTATTATTATTATTATTATTATTATTATTGTTATTATTATTATTATTATTACTACTACTATTATTATTATAACAAATATTTGCAAGCTCAAGGGCCCCCCTGGACCCACGGCCCCCGGCCCGGGTTCCTCGGGCACCGTTGTTAATGCGGCCCTAGGCCAGACATATGGCCACACACTCCAACACTACGTCTTATACTGTGAAAAAATAGGGCCTTATAGAGATAGATCCAAGCACTTTATCTCTGATAACACGATATCTTATATACTAAGGTTATATCCACACTTCGCATCTATTATCTTATCAAAATTCTATGTACCGACTTAAACAAACAATGGACTGGAAATACTCTGTAACATTCATTACCGTAATATCAAAATCACTGGGGTCTGATAAACACCTTTTGGGGACTACAGTATACTCTGTAAACCTTATTGTGCTACCGCTCACAGGATGAGTATGGAGTGCACAATAAACTAGCTGCTGTCCGCGGCAAAATTCAAATTCAAATCAGCTACTACCACCACCATCAGCCATTACCACAACCATCAGCCACTACCACCACCATCAGCCACTACAACTACCATCAGCCACTACCACCACCACCACCAGCCACTAACACCACCACCAACAACAACAACATCACACACCAGCTACCACCACCAGCAGCCACCTCCACCACCAGCAACCACCATCACCAGCAGCCACCACCACCATCAACCACCACCATCATCCCGGGAGGTCCGGAGCTAATGTGGAAGATTAACGCGCAGATAAAGCATCAGCCACTACCACCACCAGCAGCCACCACCATCACCAGCGGGTAGCACCACCACCAGCTGCCACCACCACCATCAGCAACCACCCCCATCACCAGCACCTTCCAGTGAGTCCTGAGTAACAACACACCTATCACCAGTGTCCCCTAGTGTCTATGTTATCACAGGTCTTTTTAGGGGGGAATAAGCCTACCCGGGCACAGGTCACGGACCCATATATTAGCTCCTGTCTCATGGAAATAACAATTATATAAATTTGGGTTAATACATTTAGTTTATATAATCCAATCACCCCACTGTAATTTTTCATAAGCTGTGAGTTGCCATGTGCTGTTCACGTGAGGGGAAATTCCTCTATCAGTAAGCCGACCTTGAGAATATAGGGTTAGCCCGGTCTTTCCTTCAGAGCCGCCCCTCACAGGCAGCAGTCTTCACTTGTGTCTCACGAGAATCGGACGGATGATCTAACTCAGTCAAGCTGAGCCCCCGTCCTTAACTAACACTCACAGCTTACAGTGTTAATTACGGTGCATCTACTAATAGACTGTGACCAATATAGTTTTACCAATAAATGGAGAAAAGACCATTTTGGGTTTGTAGCTTAACCCCTCAACTTATTTATATATAAGCCAAGTTAAGGGAACTCTATCCAAGGCTTATATATAAAGGTGGCAGCGAAAAGATAGAACCATTAACTGAACCAGTGAAGCAGTGTAACTAACTGTGCAAGGAACCGACATCTCTGTAACCCAAGTAACAGTCAAAATGTTCTTAGTGTCATTCTCCAAGGCAACAGACTATATACCGTATACATTCTCGTGAGCAACGTTATATGTCAAGTGATATATTTAAATGTCAACCCACATCGACATACAAAAAACTATTTTCTCATTATCATTTAATAAGTGAGTAAACAATAACTCACTGTCGTGTGGCAACACCCGTATCGACGACAGGCCGATGACTTGAGTCCCCATCTCAAGTGAACCTGACCCAGTACATTCCTTTAGCCTGCTGTGTGGGTACCCATCACTACAAAGACTCCAACGTCCCAACTCTCAAGTGCTGTGGAGATGCTGTCTGTACATTTGTTTCCCTTCTCAAAGAACAACCAACCCATACAGCTACAGTACAACTCTGTGCACAAGGCACAGTTGAAAGAAATACCTGTTAGACATCCAAAGTTGTTTAACTAAGTGTTTCTGTGGTTTGTAAAAACAGAGTGTTGTAAATTCTTTGTGGAACCAGCTACATCTGGTGCAGACCAACTATTTGACCTGTCATACTCAATCAACTCCAAGAGGTTTACCAGCTACAAGGTGCATTAACCTATGTGACCCCACAGACTCAGTTCCCCAGCGTGATTATAGCAGCAATAGTTGGACGATCGTACCTGCAGTTTTAACAGGTACTCTCCATTTTCAGAATGAGGAAATCACCAGAGCCACTGTTGTTTTACCTGACATGTACAAGGGGACCGATGTAGTCTGTCTTACGGAACCATGCAAGGTTAAAGGCTTATCGTGTGAATCTACATTGAGCACTATTCGTAATGGTGGTTTACCAGATGTTCTATTTCTCAACAGAACAGGCGCGTTACGAATGTTGAAAGAAAGATGTTATTTGTGTGATTTTCTAGTTTATCATAACCATGTTGCCCAACAGCCTACACAATTCCCAATTAGTAGTGTTTCACCTTCAATTAAACAAACCAGGCAGGAGAGGATAGATCAAATAACACCACAGGTTAAGGTGACTGATCACCCTCAAGGCAAGACTAAGATCCTAGAGTTACTTGCCGACTACCGAAACATTGTTGCTTTACCTGGGGAACAGCTAGGTCACATAAATTTAACCTCACATCACATATCCCTAAAACAAGGCACAAACCCAATTTACATAACAGCTTACCGACTACCACATAGCCAGAGTGCTGTAGTCCAGGACATGGTTGGGGATATGTTGGATCAAGAGGTTATCACACATTCAAAATCCCCTTTTAATAGTCCACTATTTTTAGTCCCTAAGAAGGTTGGAGGTTGGCGCCCAGTAATTGAATTTGGCGCGTCAATGAAAATACTATCCCAGATAGGTATCCAATGCCTGTCTTGAGTGATATTTTACAATCCTTAGGCAAGGATAATGCTGTATTTAGCAACCTTGATTTGCTTTGCAGTTATTGGCAAATACCTCTGGATATAAAATCTTGAGAGATTACTGCTTTTAGTACTCCTTTGGGCCATTTTGAATTTCTTCGGATGCCTTTCGGTCTCAGAAATGCCCCACTGACTTTTCAAAGGATGATTAACACCTTGTTTGCAGGGTTGATGGAGACCACAGTATGTGCCTGCTTAGATGATCTCATCATTGTCAGTCAGGATGTAGATACGCATATTGCTAAACTCCGTGAAGTTTTCCAAAAACTTTCTACAGCAGGACTCAAAGTCAAACTTTATACATGTGAATTTTTAAAATCCAGAATCCAATTCCTTGGTCATGTAGTTGACGGTGACGGCATTCATACAGTTGATGACAAAGTTTAGGCTCTTGCCCAGTTCCCACCTCCTACATCTGTTGATAAAGTACGTAGTTTTCTTAGTTTATCTGGATATTATTGTTCTTTTATTAAAGGTTATGCGACATTAGCTTCACCCATGACAAAGCTACTTTGGAAGGATGCAACTTTTGTATGGAATGCTGAGCAAGAAAATAGTTTTAGTGCATTGAAGACAGCACTTACCAATGCCCCTGTGTACTCTGTGTACCGACTTGCCTCTGTAATGCTACAAAGATTTAAGAGTAGAAGATATAGAGATAGAGTATAAAGAGAGGAAGATTTTGGTAGCGTGGCCGTGATAGTTATTTACTCTTATCGTACACTGGTCGTGTCTTACACGTCAATACACATCTATCACGTTCTTAAAGGCGACTTCTTAAACACTGCTTCGTTACAACTCTTTATTAATCACGAACATGACATGGACACATTAATAACACCTTCTATTGAAGTTACTAGGACATTATATTTACGTTACTAGGACATCATTTTACGTTACTAGACACTCTGATTCTCGGACACGAACTTGAAATGAATACACTTCCCACGTAGGTAACTCATCCCATGGAAAGCTCTGACAAACACTCACGTGACCTAGGGGAGGCCTAGCAGGTAGTCCTGGGTTGTCTCTATGGGAGACTGCTTAGCTGGGCGCCGGAGGGAAGTCTCGGTCCAGACCGGAGGCGACTTGCCTCCGGCCCTTGACTTCTCTCGAGCAGGCCTGGTGGTGTAGTAGCTGGCCACCTTGTTACAAGACAACTCTCTCTCTGCGAATCCCCGAGGGAGGACTAGCACGTCCTATATATTGGGAGGCGAACCGTCAGGTTCAGCTGGCGGGGGGGTCTCCTTACATTTGACCTCGCAAATGTGAGGTCAGGTCTGGACTTTTCAGAACTATCTGGAAAAGTCATCAGGTGGGGCCGTGTGTATATTGGGAGAGCAACCGTGAGAGTTCCCCTACACTTGACCTCCCAAACGTCGGGTCAGACTGGAGTTTCTGAGATGTAAGGAGAAGTCATCAGGTGGGGCCGTGTGACACGAGAGGCCCTGGTTGATTTGTGGCCCCTTGAGTTGGGCTCCAAGGGTTACATTTGACCTGGCTAATGTGAGGTCAGGACCGGCCTTTGTTCAGAGAGTAGGTTATTGTATATTGGAAGAGAGTCGGCTGGTGCCTTCTTACATGTTTTGTTGGGGCCACATGTCACATGGGAGGGGAGCTAGGCTGATTTACAATCCTTGGTCAACCGCAGAGTTACCCTATACTTTTGACCTCGGCTAATGTCGGGTCAAGTCTGGCTTTCCTCGCGATGTAAGCTGTGGTCTGACAACCCCTCACTACACCTCCCGCCAAGACCAAAGCTTACATGCTCAGAAAACTGATGACACATTTAAAGTAGACAGTAACATCATGTGCAGTATCTAATATAGTCCCTGAGGCGATAATGCATCCTTACATTTTACAAATTATAACCCTAGAGATGTATGTTTTTCTACTGGCATAGTTTGATCTGACAAAGCTTACTATACCTCCCGCCAAGATTAAAGCTTCTATGACAGGAGAAAAAAAATAAAATACATACACAGTAATTGAACATAGAGTGATCTAAAGATCCTTCATATCTAGCATAGTGTCCGAGGCAAACTTGCAAATCACATTCTACAAACAAAAACAGGTGTTACATTGCCTAACCAGGCCGTGTCAAAATAATAATTCATCTCAGTCAGTAAATGGCTACAACATTGTGTTTGGTAATACAAAACATTGATCAAATGAACTCATAGAAAAAGTGACTAATCTTTTTAAAAAAACATTCTTTGTAGTACATGTTAACAAAAATCAGAGAATTAAATACAAAATACAAAATGCTCCTACTTCACATGTTAGGGTGTTATATCTTTTTATTACACATCAGCAACATCAACAACATCAGTACATTTGTTGGGTTCAGCATGGCTCAAGTCCTCCATCCAGCTGGTATCTGAAAATAAGGAATGCTGGCAGCACAACAACGGTAGTCGATTGGTCCTTCTGATTATCCACCTTGTCATCGTCGACTTTCTTCTGATGTCAGCACAGCGTCTCTTCTGTCTTCACATAGCACGTTTTTCTTTCTTCAATACCGCACTTTGTAGGTCGTGTCACCACATCTGACTTCTTCTCACTTCCTCCTGGTTTCTATAATATTCCAGATGATTTTTCTGTTCACCTGCGCTTCCTCTACGTTTTAGAGCATTTTCATATTCCAGATGAATTTTCTGTTCATCTGCGTTTCTTTATACATCTTCATTTTCATATTCCAGACGATTTTTCTGCTCATCTGCGTTTCTTTATACATCTTCGTTTTCCGTCATATTCCAGATGAATTTTTCTGCTCCATCTGTATTTCTTTATACATCTTCGTTTTCAACATATTCCAGACGATTTTCTGTTCATCTGCCGTCGGCCCTCTCCGGCCGGGATGAAAGCCGGTCCACTGTTTGGGCTGTCGTCTCCTTAGATAACTCGTAAGGCAGGTTCCGCGGACCAGGCCTCGCCCTCCGTACGTGAGTGTCGGCGAGACCAAAGACCGTCCTGTCTTACACCTTCCACAGTGGTGAATCCCTCCCTGGCTGGGCTCACCAGGGTTCGTTGTGTGGCACTTCATTCCACACTCCTTAACTTCCTAGTAGAAAAATATAAACTCTTCTTAATCCTAGACCAGGTAGGACTTGAAAGAAGTGGGGTGGTGTGTGGCGGGTGTGGTGCTGCATTCCTCACGCTGCATTCCTCACGCTGCATTCCTCACGCTGCTACTTCTCTTCTTATATGTGCTGTGGTCGGATTCCGGCTAGCCATGGGGCGGTACTGTGTGTGATATTTGCCAGAGAAACAATCCTAAAGGGATGATGGATTAGTTGGAAGTGCATTCGCAAAAAAAAACAAATATTTACTTTATAAGTTACGTCAATGTTTGGTAACTATTATTTCCGTCACGACAATTTTCTCATTAGGCTGGGTCGGGGAGTGAAGCTCTGCTCACTACATTGAATATTATTTATCACTACGCGTCAAAGAGTACATTACAAATCATACTAGCATAAATACACACTGAGTGAAGCTCTGTAATTATCGCAATATTAAGTAACACTAACCACCGATTTCAAAGCATAACTCATGGGACAAAACATATGGGGATTGGTGGTCACAGCGGACGGTGGGAGGCGGGTGGAGGCGAGGCGGGTGAGGTGGGGGGAGCCGGGTCGTGGTTGATCGGGCCAGGCCGGGGCTTTGCGGGGCGGGGCGGGCGGGGCGGGGCGGAGCGGACCGGGGTAGGGCAGGGCAGGGCGGAGCGAGGCGGGAACGGATGGGTACGGAGGGTGAGGTGAGGGTTAGGACAGGGAGGAGGATGTAGGTTAAAAGACATGTTAAGTTATAACAGTTAGTACAGACACCGCTTCTATCGCTAAAACACAATGGGTACATTTAACACTGACCGACAATTAAAAAGCACTTGGGATACTGAGAACTTCACAGAACGCGGGGAACACTGAGAAATTACGTTAAGCACTGAACATATTTCTAGACAAAAAAAAAATTCGCGCATACCACGACGAGAGACATTTACTTGAGCTGTAACGGTGACACACTAGGCCACTTTTCACGCTACGACACAGGAATTACTTATTACACAATTGTAGACAATACTTAGACTGAAACAAATGAAGGATGAAACGAGCCAGGTGTTATGGCTAACCGAGGGAAGGCGTGAGTTTACGTTAAGTTCGCTGCTACCATTATAATAACTAAGCGAGGGAGGCGTGAATTACATATATAGTTCGCTGTCACCTATAACAAGGGACAGGGAAGGCGTGAGTTACATATAGTACGCTGCCGCCAATATAATGAAACTACATCTTGCATGAACTCCTTATCACGCGCTTTCGAACAATACTCAAACAACGAGTCAGGTGTTATGGCTAAAATGAGGGAGGGCATGGGTTTACGTTAAGTACACTGTTACCAATAACAAGGGACGAGGAAAGCCTGAATTACATATAGTTCGCTGTCACCTATATAATGTTACGAATGCAACCACCCTTGTACTGCCTGCTTCGTCAAGATAGTTACGAGATTACTTCAAAAGATTCTAACTATCACTGTACTGAACACTAAAGTTAAGAGGCGTGAGTTCTTTACTTTAAGTGCGCTGCCGCCATTGTAATGAAACGGATCTTGTTAGAAGAAGTAAGTTAGGAGGTTATAGTAGTAGAATATTATAGCGAGAGGAGTATAAAAGAGAGGAAGACTTTGGTAGCGTGGCCGTGATAGTTAGTTACACTGTCAGTACACTTATCGTATCTTATACGTCAATACACTTCTATTACGTCTTAAGGGCGACTTCTCAAACACTGCTTCGTTACAACTCTTTATTAATTACGAACATGACATGGACACATTAATAACACCTTCTATTGAAGTTACTAGGACATTATATTTACGTTACTAGGACATCATATTACGTTACTAGACACTCTGATTCTCGGACACGAACA
Organism: Homarus americanus; assembly: GCF_018991925.1. Lineage (NCBI taxonomy): Eukaryota > Metazoa > Arthropoda > Malacostraca > Decapoda > Nephropidae > Homarus > Homarus americanus. The sequence continues at coordinate 1,145,009 of NW_024732780.1, forward strand.
TGAAATGAATACACTTCCCACGTAAGTAACTCATCCCACGGAAAGCTCTGACAAACACTCACGTGACCTAGGGGAGGCCTAGCAGGTAGTCCTGGGTTGTCTCTATGGGAGACTGCTTAGCTGGGCGCCGGAGGGAAGTCTCGGTCCTGACCGGAGGCGACTTGCCTCGGGCCCTTGACTTCTCTCGAGCAGGCCTGGTGGTGTAGTAGCTGGCCACCTTGTTACAAGACAACTCTCTCTCTGCGAATTCCCGAGGGAGGACCAGGACGTCCTATATATTGGGATGCGAGCCGTCAGGTTCAGCTGGCCGGGGGGGTGGGGGGGGGCGGCGAAGGGTCTCCTTACATTTGACCTCGCAAATGTGAGGTCAGGTCTGGACTTTTCAGAACTATCTGGGAAAGTCATCAGGTGGGGCCGTGTGTATATTGGGAGAGCAACCGTGAGAGTTCCCCTACACTTGACCTCCCAAACGTCGGGTCAGACTGGAGTTTCTGAGATGTAAGGAGAAGTCATCAGGTGGGGCCGTGTGACACGAGAGGCCCTGGTTGATTTGTGGCCCCTTGAGTTGGGCTCCAAGGGTTACATTTGACCTGGCTAATGTGAGGTCAGGTCCGGCCTTTGTTCAGAGAGTAGGTTATTGTATATTGGAAGAGAGTCGGCTGGTGCCTTCTTACATGTTTTGTTGGGGCCACATGTCACATGGGAGGGGAGCTAGGCTGATTTACAATCCTTGGTCAACCGCAGAGTTACCCTATACTTTTGACCTCGGCTAATGTCGGGTCAAGTCTGGCTTTCCTCGCTATGTAAGCTGTGGTCTGACAACCCCTCACTACTACCTCAATACAGGGAATCGGCGCTGTACTTATGCAGCTGGACGCACGAGGAAAATATAGAGTGACTGCTTTTACAAATCGTAAACTTAATGATGCTGAAACACGTTATTCAGTAACGCATCTAGAAACGTTAGCTGTTGTTTGAGCACTGAAGAAGTTTAAAGACATAATTTTTGGTTATAAAATAACCGTCTATACAGATCACGTGGCAGTGACAGAGCTGTTTCACGGTAAAAATCTTTCAGGTAGACTAGCACGCTGGTATCTGACCATTCAAGAGTTTAAACCAGAGCTCAAGTATTTACCGGGACGAGCGAATGTGGTCACAGACGCTTTGTCGAGAAACATAGCACCAGTGATGCCTCTATCATCGTTCTCTCACTCGCGATTAAGGGATGAACAACAACTCGATCCATTGTGGTCTACAGTCATTTTCGCTCTAGAGTCGGGGGAGGAGGCTAATCTTCCAAAGTTACCTCTTCCGTTCAATCAATTTGAACTACGACGAGACATACTCCTTCGCTCCAAGCAGACAGCTGAGGGTATTGTTACACAAATTGTCATACCTGATACACTTCGTGAAACGATACTAACGTTGTATCACGATGCTCCACAAGCAGGTCACCCCGGACGTGACAAATGTCTGGCGGAGGTCAGAGAGAAGTATTTTTTGGAATACTATGAAGAAAGACATAGAATTGCATATTGCTAAGTGTTTGTCATGTGCTCAACATAAGAGTACTACAAGGTCACCGGCTCCAATTCTACAATATCCTACACCAGAACGTCCGTTTGACACAGTCACGATCGACTTGTTGCAACTTCCGAGGAGTCATCTAGGATCCTCGTACATCCTAGTGTGTGTGGATCATTTTTCTAGGCTTGTGATTTTAGTCCCACTGAAGGATAAAACATCCGAATCTGTGGCTTATGCCTTAGCTATTCACCTCATATGTCCTTTTACTACTCCCAAGGTTCTTCTCTCCGACAATGGATTAGAGTTCAAGAACCAACTTGTAGCACAAAAATGTCTACAATACGACATCCGACAAAATTTTATCGCAGCCTATCATCCACGGGCTAATGGCCTTGTTGAAAGAACCAATCGTAAAATCCTAGAGATTCTTCGTCCAATAGCGAGTCAAATGCACTATGCATGGGAAGATTGATTACAGCAAGTCGCCGCATCTATTAATGGGTCGATCAACAGCTCTACAGGCAAATCGCCCTATTATATTGTTTATGGCATAGACAAACGTCTACCGTATGACCTACTTACAGACAAGCCATGCCCAGTCTATAATGTGGACGATTTCGCTAGCTAGGCAAATCAACATATTCACGGATATTCATGGCCAAGTACGTAAACATTTAGCAGCGTCACGTGCTGAAATGATATACAAGCAACATAAACAAGCTAAGCCTGTCATGTTAGAAATAGGCGATGCTGTTATGGTGAGAGAACCTGAGCGAAAGTTTGACGGACCATTCCGCATTTTTGCTAAAAAAGCTTGCAACAAATTTTAAATTTTGAAGCCAAACTCACAAACTTCAGATGTTGTGCATGCGGACAGACTTAAAAAAGTCCATTCAGATTCATTCCCCAGGAATGATAATGATGTCCCAGTCATCGATGTCCCAGACACAACTGTTCAAACAGCAAACACGTCAAATACACCCAGTGTATCTGATGATTATTGTTTAAAACTACGTTCTGCGAAACGTATATAATAACGTTCCAAACATTTCTACAATGATATTAACACAAAAAGATTTTTGAGTCTAATCATTAATTAAATTTTTTATAATTTCATGAATTCAGTGCCTACACTGGAATGATTCATTTCTTTTTCCAAGCATTTTGCATGCTACAAAAACTTCAACTCAAGCTGTATCGATTAACAAAAACGAACTAATTGCAAGTATGGTTGATGCAGGGTTAGGACGAGTGGATGCACAGCATATGTGAGTGTGGTGGTGGGACGTGTGTGGGAGCTCCGTGTTTTTCGTCGAAAAACAGGGTCTTTCCAGGAGTACCCAGCCTGATTTCTAGGAAATCTGATTCGTGAGTGACTAGTGAGTGTCGTGACCAGTACAATATCTATCTGTGATCCCCCTAAGTAGATATATTTGTCAATTTACTGGTGAATCTGTGACTACCACGTGAGCTGTAGGCCCACCAAACTCCCCCCAGTGCAAAGGCTTGTAATCTGAGCCCTGTCCACCCCCTGTCCACACTCCCCCACCGTCCCACCAGGCCACCCAGCTGACCACAACTCAACCCTCTGATACTGCCAGCTCAGCCCTCACCAGCTCCAATATGTCTAGGTTGGCTGCTAGTGTCAAAAATTCAAATTTCAAGAAGCAACAGCTGACTGATGTGATAATGGAAGTCCAACGGACTTTCATACAGGACATCATACAGCAAATGAATAAGGAGACCATCAGGAAGCTAGAAGAAGCTGACCGGCGTCTCACTGACCAGCTAGGTGAGATTAAAAGAAGCTTGGAATTCTTGCAAAGGGATATAAGTGACTTACAAGCAAAGTTGAACGTTGAAGCTAAAGAGAACCGAACACTCAAGACCCAAGTTCAACAGCTGAGTGAGGAAAATGCCAAGCTCAAAACGGAACTACAGTAACGACAACAGCAGACCGGGTGGATTATGTGGATGACATAGGGCGGCGAAACAACCTCAGGATTGCTGGTATCCCTGAAGACACCCACGAGAACTGGGAGTCATCCCAACGCAAAATTTCACGCCAGCTGAATGAACATTTTAAACTTCCTGGAGTTAAGTTTGATCATGTTCAACGCGTCGGGAACCCAACTCCTCCCGCCCCCGCGACATCATAACAAAATTCTCATCCCCCGCTGACAGTGACAAAGTGTTTTATCAGCGCAGTAAACTGAAAGGCACCACTATCTTCGTTAACGAAGATCTCTGCCCAGGTACGACTAAAACCCGTCTACATTAAATGGACCAGTTTAAAGAAGCCAGGAAAACAGGGAAACACGTGACGTTCAGTCATAAAACCCTTGTTGTGAGGGACTGGGCAAGTGGACACCCGCCCCCTACCCCCTCCCCACTGAGGGGGAACCAGCCACTGTCGCTATCACCTGAGGAGTCCCCCCCCTGCCGGCCAACTCAAGTACTACACGTCTACCCTCTGTGGTGGAAACCAGCAGCCCTCAAAACCGAGTGACAGTAGCACCTCCCACTCCATCTGGGAATCACCCTCAACAGTACCGGTCATCCCTAATTCTGTTGGTTGTAGCACTTGTGAGTACGTTACCCCCCACTATTATAATTCTTAGATCTTCCTTTTTCACACCTCAGTGACCCTGAGTTTTACTGTTAATCAGTATCAATGTTCCCACAGTAATGATGTAATGCATTTGCATCCTGCCCTGAATTAATTTGCCGCCCTCAAGCTTCACTGCACTAACAACCCACTTCACCTTGTAGCACCCCAGCCACTCTTATAATGCCCGTATAGCTTAAACCAAGCGCCATATAGGTAATAGGCAGCTATCAAACAGGGAAGTACTACCGCCTGGGAAGATATTGGAAGCATAATGTGTTGTCTAATGGTAGACCCTGCTGCCATATGGCATCACGAAAATTGTGACCAAGTCCCAGGTTGCTCATCTGACTTTCTGCCTCATTTACACACAATTGCAGGGTCTCAATTGTTTCTCTCACTATTGACAACACAACATACATATACTTCATCGTTTCTCACTATAGATTTAGTTTTTTATCTAGTTATTTATGGTTATGATTATTATAATTTTATTTATTTATTTATTTTTTATTATTTATTATTATTATTATTATATTTTCGCCCCCCCTCAGGCCCTGATGTAGGTCAGTGACCTGTGCCCGGGTGGGCTAATCCCTGTAAAAAAAAATATAAATATATTTACATTTCTACTTAAATAAGCTAACCAAAAACTTGTCGAGTCTATTTATTAATTTATTTGTTTCTTTTGTTTTATCTCTCTCTCTCTCTCTACGTGATGGAGATTCGTGATGTCTCATTTGGTTTCCCTTAAGATCTTTTCGTTTTGCATATACCGAAATGAGTTTGTAAAAAGAATTAACTAACAAGATCATCTCCCAAAATTTATCAGAATTGTGGGAAAATTTTCATGAAATTTGCTTCCATTCAGCGCCCCCCCCCCCCCTTCAGGAAGACAACCCTCGACACTTGTATCTCGGTTGCAGGTCCAACGGACCCAAGTCATAATAGACCCCAACCTTACCTTACCACTAGGTTAGGGACCTCTTGATTACCACAGATGCTCCTAAGGAGAAATGAGCAATAATCTGAAGAAAACAAATTAAGCGAGATAGTAGTGACTAGTAACGATGTTAATAAGCAAATAGACAAACTGAAGCCTAATAAGTCACCTGGTCCCGATGAGATATTTGCCAGAGTATTAAAGGAATGTAAGGAAGAGCTTAGTATGCCCTTAGCAAAGTTGTTTAACATGTCATTAAAAACAGGTGTAGTACCAGAATCCTGGAGGATAGCGAATGTAATACCGATTTTCAAGAAGGGGGATAGATCACTATCCTCTAACTACCGCCCAATCAGTCTAACATCAATAGTAGGCAAATTACTAGAATCAATCATTTCAAACTCTATTTGAAACCACCTGGAGAAGCACAAGTTGATCAATGATTCCCAACATGGCTTCACAAACGGGCGTTCATGTCTAACTAATCTATTAACATTCTTTTCATCAGTTTTAGAATCGGTGGACGAGGGGCACAATTATGATGTGGTATATCTCGACTTTAGCAAAGCCTTCGACAGAGTCCCCCACGAAAGACTAATTAGAAAGGTAGAAGCGCATGGCATCAAAGGTTATATCCTTAAATGGATTAGGGCGTGGTTACGGGACAGGAAACAGCGAGTGAGTGAGCATAAACGGCACTAAATCGCATTGGAGCAACATCACTAGTGGAGTTCCCCAAGGCTCAGTACTTGGACCATTATTATTTATTATATACATAAACGACATAGATATCGGCATAGACAGCAACATAAGAAAATTTGCTGATGACACTAAAATAGGACGTGTAATTAAATTTGACGAGGACTGTGCAAAACTACAGGAAGATCTAAACAAATTTTTCGAATGGTTGGAAAAATGGCAGATGAAATTTAATGTGGACAAATGTAAAGCACTCAGTATAAGAGATGTAAACAGGGAAACCAGTTACCAGATGAACAACGATGCCATTGTGGAATCCGACTGCGAGAGAGATTTAGGAGTAATGATAAGTAGGAATCTTAAGCCAAGTAAACAATGTGTTTTTGCTCGTAACAAGGCTAATAAAGTACTTGGGTTCATACAAAGGAGTGTTAGTTACAAGACTAGCGAGGTCATCTTAAAATTATATGTAGGGCTTGTGAGATCTCACCTAGATTACGCAGTTCAGTTCTGGTCACCGTATTACAGAATGGATATAGAATCCTTGGAAAGAATCCAGAGGAGAATGACAAGACTAATCCCGGGCATCAGGAACCTTGAGTACAGACACAGGGTTAAAGCATCCTAATTTGCACTCCCTCGAGAGATGTAAAGTGAGGGGCGACATGATAGAGGTGTATAAATGGAAGTCAGGGTTAAGCAAAGGGGACATTACAAAGGTACTCAAACTATCCAACCAGGAGCGACTCTTAACAATGGTTTTAAATTAGACAAATTTAGATTTAGGCGTGAAGTGGGTAAACACTGGTTTGGAAACAGAGTAGTGGATGAATGGAACAAGTTACCAAATATCATCATTAACTCGAATATGCTGGATAGCTTCAAACATAGGTTGGATGCTTATATGAGCAATAGGGGTTGGGTATAAACGGGACTGCCCAGTATGGGTCAATAGGCCCGCTGCAGTTTCCTCCATTCCTATATTCTTATGTTCTTATGCTAGTGTCATTCCCTAAGATATGCTAGATCGTATGTGTTACACCCCATTTACCCATGGTGTCGATACAATACTCCCTCATATCGATCCTGATGTCTTTCTACAAAACTCACTGGGTTACACCAACCCCAACTGTAACTATTACTTCCTGACTCCCCCGACTTTAGTTCTAGTCTCCTACTACCTCATTCCTTCTCCTTGATTAACTATAACATCAGCAGTATTCCCCTTCATCTAGATACCTTTTTAGATTAGTGTTTATCTTCTATTGCCCACAAATTTGATGTACTTGGATTCTGTGAGACCAAACTCACTAACGATATTGACCATTATAATTCCTAATTATAATAGACACTGCGTCAACACGTCACGACACAGTGGTGGTGTCGCCCTATATGTTGATATCAAGTATAACACTTTTGTAAGAGATGATTTAAAGGTTCAGGAGGAGTACGTGGAGAGTGTTTTCATTGAATTACGTAACGACACACGAAATATCCTAGTAGGAGTAATCTACAGAAGACCCCACACTAATGTAAGAAATTTTCTTGATAAATTTTCGGAGCTTATCACTATCATAAGTTCAGAGAGGAAACATTGCTACATTACAGGAGATTTCAACCTTGATCTATTAAAATCAGAAACCGACACCTCAGTATTAGACCTTCTTGCTACCTGTCATTCTAAACTCTTCTTCAACACTATAACCAAACCCACTAGAGTAACTGCCACCTCTGCCACTGTGATAGATCATATCTGGACTAACAACACTCCTAACAATCTTGCAAGTGGAATTATTTAGAACAATATCTCAGATCACTTCCCAGTTTTTGCCATGTATAAAAGAGCCACAAGACCACACAAACACACATAGAGCCGGCTTTGCAATTGGAATATATAAAGAAAAAGAGATCATAGTGTCAAACAAGCAAAGGCTGAACAACTGGGCCAGCACAACACAAACTGAACTAACTGGAATCTACTTAGCTACAGACTATTTTAAAGAAAATGGAGGTGGGGTGATGTTCTGTGACTCTCAAAGTGCTTTGAAATCAATGAACAGCCCGTCAGGTTCTATGTCTAAAGTTGTATTTGATATTAAAAGAAATGTGATAACTGCCAATAAGAACAACTCTCGTATCGAACTTGTGTGGATTCCGTCCCAAGTTGGAAATAGGTATCATGACCGTGCTGATAGACTAGCCAATGAGGCATGTAAGAAAGAAAATGTTGACCGTGACCTTGGCCTGTCCAATGCTGTACTTAAAAACATTCAAGTCAGAATCATGAACTCTGATCTGGAAGAACTGAGAAATGTTGAGAGACCTGGCAGTTGTAGCATTAGTAAATATGACAAATTTAGTGACGAGAGGTACCGGTATGGCCAGCATAAGGACAGAACCAGACAATGTGATGTAGTCGTGGCGAGAATTAGGCAAGGATACAGACACATCTGGCAAGTTAGTAACGCTGTACCCGTACCGGAACACTCAGCATGTAAACTTTATGATAAACCTTTAAAGCATACACTTGAACACTATATTATTGAATGTGGCTTATTGTATCATGAACTTTGTAATTACTACATTGAATCGGGGGTGCTTGAGGACATTCTTGCTGTTTACCCCAAATTTGCTAGCCCACACTAATTAGTCTTCAATTAGAATATGACGTCCAATGTATATGAATCACTGTCTTGCAGGCAGTGAACAGTGACATCATCCACATGATTCTGACAGTATATATACTATTAATGAATATGATGTATTTCTTTGTGTATGAACCTCTGTCCTGCGTGGGTTGATGTCGCTGTTCATTGCCATGCAGGACAGAGGTTCGTACACAAAGAAATAACAGTATATTTAGGTCAGAGTCATGTGGGTGATGCTATTACCAAGTCACCCATCCCAGTCCAACTTCGTCACAGCCCTGCAGAATATGCTGACATATTATTAGACCAATGGTCTAGTGTGTCACAAATCACTTCCCTGCCTCCTGACATACAGCAATATTTTAAAACCACACACATTAATAGGGGTTTCAATATTGAAATAGCCTGCTCCTCACCAGACCTTACCGACCAGTTTCCTATAACGCACCACGAACTAACAACAGCAGTAATAAAAGGTGAATCATCCTCCCCTGGTGAGGATGGCATAACCTATAACACCCTGAGATTGTTAAATGAGGTCCCTAACCACCCACTGCTTGACCTGTATCAAATGAGCCTCACACGGGGTATTCTGCCTAAGACATGGACTCATGGAAACATAGTACTAATCCCTAAAGCTAACTCTCCAAACTTCAGGCCAATTTCACTCACATCCTGTATGTGTAAAGTCCTTGAAAAAGTTGTTCTGAACCGTCTCATGTTTCAAGTCAAAGACAAACTGGCCCCTAATCTGTATGGATTCATGCCCGGGCGCAGCACACAGACATGCTTTGCAGAATATCTTGTTCACTCAGGAGATAAGACACAAACAGCCTTCATAGACCTTAAATCAGCCTTTGATGTAGCTAATAGAGACATTATACTTGAGCAACTAGTTAATTTTGGCATCCAAGGTAACCTCCTGACATGGATAAAGGGTTATCTGTCCAACATGTATGCCAATGTTCTGTTTAGGAGAGCCAAAAGTACCAGAATGAGAGCATTTGAGCTTGGCACACCTCAGGGAGGAGAGTTAGTCCTATGCTATTTAATATACTGTTGCACAAGCTTATTGCTGACATTCCAGTTCAGCCAAACGAGGCTGTAATATGCTATGCTGATGATATCTGCATTATGACACAGACCAAGCTCAGGCTCCAAGCCTTCCAGGATGTATTTGCTCAGAGGACTGTGGAATGTGGTCTCATAATATCTGTTGACAAGACGCCTACCCAAGCTGACACACACACACACACACACACACAGGGGCCTCCCACACTGACACACACATAGGTGCCTCCCACAGTGACACACACACACACAGATGCCACCTACACAGACACACACAC
>NW_024732780.1:1154884-1189494 GCF_018991925.1 Homarus americanus
CCATCGACATGGGACCAGGTTTGTTCCACTCTACGAATTTTTTGCTATTTTTCCACCAAGTTTGATGAAAAACCTTTGTGCCGTTTCGGCTGCCCAGAACAGACAGACAGACAGACAGACGGCTAGTCCTATAGTATATTAGATTACAAGAAATATTAATACTTAGACAATCAATATTTTTTAAGAGGTGAGTTAAAGGAAGGGAGTGTAGTCTTTGCTCTGGTGGGTGGGGGTAAGTTGTTCCACACCTTCACACCGTGATATTTTATGGAGGTCTGGGAGTGAGAGGAAAGCATAGGGGGGTGGTCTAAGTAGCTCTGGGTGCCTTAAGTTGTATCTCTGATTATTCCGGAACTGGAAATAATTATTGTCAAGTAAGTGATTGACAGATTTGCAAACAAAGAGGGCACAGCAGTAGGTGTTAATTTCTTCGAACTTTAACATTTTCAATTTAGCAAATTTTTCGTTTGTGTGATCTGATTTTTTCAAGTAGGTCATTGTCCGTACAACTCTCTTTTGTGCAGTAACCAGTGATTGTGTTTTTGAAGAGCCAGAGGCCCCCCATAGTGTGTGACAGTGTATCAGGTGTTGGTGGTGTCTCCTCTTAGCAAGGCTGGTAGTACTGTACGGTACGAAATATTTTTCCGTACTCCATACCTGGCTAAAATACCGTACCATAATTGCGTACCGTACCCCCAATTATTTTTCCGTACCGTACAGTACGGAAAAAATACCGTACAGTAATTCCGTACTTTTATCCTACCATCAGCAAAATATATTTACATCAAAATAATTCTCTATTTATGAACAATTTATTAGAGTACATATGTGGATTTGAAAAGGAACATTTACGAAGTGACTATAGATGTAAATGTGCTGTGTTGAACTTGACTGGACACAGGAGATAAATTGTATTAGCCTATAGCCAGAAAAATATTAAATTGTAATAAGAATAATTTTTTTAATAATAATAAAAATATCAATAATATTGATACTATTAGATAAAGTGCCCCTGCCTGCCTCGGATGACTGCTCCCGATGGCGACAACGACAATGGAAGGACTGACTGTGGAGTGTGGAGAGTTGGAGACATTGCTCTCAACTCTCAAGTTATACGTGAATAGTTCGCGTGACGCAACGTGATCAGTACTGACAGTACCAGACTACCAACTGACGCCTGGCGGACGGTACTGATCACGTACAGGTAAGTGCACTCACTGAAGCCACCAACGCATTAACCCTTTGAAGATCGATGACACATTTCTTTTCTCTTTTCTGACTATTATTAGATGATTTTATTCAATTTAGGAAGGGTATATGAAAGACAATAAACAGATGGCTAATTCAGCTAGTCTATACTGCTTATTCCCATAAATCCTTCCTAAGCTGCATAAAAGTGTCTAATGATAGCCAGAATAAACTGTCAAAATGCGTCACAATCCTCAAGGGGTTAATAATTGCATGATCATGTTTTTAAGCCTGGGGTATGGTAGGGTACGGAATTTTGGTCATTTTTCCGTACCTAAATCGTGCTGTACCGTACTTCAAGGAAAATATACTACCGTAATTCCGTACCGTACATTCTGACTAAATATCAACCGTACTCTACCATACTTCGTACCGTACTGTACCGTAATGCCAGCCTTACCTCTTAGGGCCTTGAAGCTTGTTATAAAGAGGTCTGATGGGTTCCTATAGATGTTTTTAACATACATTGCAAAACCTGGACACTTGATCTTGATGTTGTGCAGTGTAGCCTTGCGGTTGAGTATGTTGAATGCATTGGAAGTGTCGACCAGAAGTACTGCCTCACAATTACGCTGCTCAAATAGCTTTCTCATGGCGTGAATGGCAGCTTCCTCTCCAGCCTGGTGGCCAGCACATACTTGCAGGTTCCCTGCAGCTGCCCTGACATCATCATTTACCACCTCCATTATGCATTTTCCAATGATCTGCCTCAGCACTTCCCCCAATCCTATATGTCTACATCCTGATTTTTTATCCAGGGGAATGAGGTGGCAGGCCGTCAAAGCATGGAGGTGGGGTAGCTTTCTTGCCTCAGCCAAAGCGGCTGAGGGTCCACCAGAGGGCTTCCCTGTTGACCGAGTCAAAGATCATATCACAAGTGCCATGTAATGGTTTAAAGTTACATTGAGATTCTGGGAGAAATTCTTCTGACTCCGGAAGAAGTCTGTTTAGGAGGACTCGGGTGATAATCTTGCCAGCTACAGACAGCAGCAAGATCCCGGGGTAGCTGCCATAGTCTGACCTGTCTCCATTATTGTTATGGATATTGACGATGGAGGCGTCTTTAAGAGCTTGGGGGATTTCCTCCTTTTCCCATATATTCTCCAGGAGAGAGTAGAAACGGCTGGTAAGCAGAGGTCCTCTTGTGTTATACACCTTGGCTGGGATTCTGTCACGACCTGAGGCATTGATATTTTTCATCTGTTTGATGGCAGTAGCTACCTCATCCAGGGATGGAGGATAGCTGAGGTGGGTCAGCTTTGGATGCTGAGGGACCTGCAGGGTAGTCAGGACATCTACATTGGTGTTTCGGGGTGTGAATGGTTGTGTTTTGTCCAGTGCTGAAGGATGTCTTCTTCGTCTTTAGTTAGGGAGTTACCGTCGGATGAGCGGTTAAGGGCTGCGCCATGAGTGATTGGCCTATAAAATGTTTTAATGAGAATTGAAAAATTCACGAATCTTGTGTTGATCTGCAAGTTTTTGTGTTTCACATGCTTTATTTTTAAACCAGTCGTTTTTTAGATTGCGAAGCTCACGCTGGGCCACCAGTTTCTTCTTGTGGAAGGTGTCAGCTTTGGTCCAAGACTGAGGGTTGTTCGGCCAGTCAGTTAAGGCAACACGTTTATCATCGACGAGTACATTGATTTCCGGGTCATTTTCATCAAACCAGTCCTGGTATATTCTTTCGATCTAGCCGAAGGTCTCTCTGCAGGTTTTTGTCATGACAGTGTCGAGAATATCCCATTCGGCACTGGGATTTAGGTTGTTTGTTGTCTGATTGTTTATCAGCCCACGTTCGAGCTGCTCTTTGAAAGCATATGCTACTGCTGGATCCTCCAGGCATTTAGTGTCAAAACCTCTTCTAGAGGCTTGCTTCCTTTGTCGTTTTGAGGCGATGTGAAGTGTGAGCTTGGCACTGACGAGCAGATGATCAATGTCACAGTGGTCTGAGTGGCTCAAGTAATAAGGACATCTCGGCGATCTCTTTCTTTGACAACGATGTAGCCAATGAGATGCTCGTGTTGGGATCGTGGGTGTTGCCACGAACCCCTGTACTTGTCGGCCTGCCTAAACAGGGTATTGGTGATAGTGAGGTTGTGTGCAGCACACTTGCTGAGGAGGAGTAGGTCATTGGGATTACACTTGCCTAGTCCATTACTCCCAATAATCCCCTGCCAAATGTCAGCATGTCTGCCAACTCTGGCACTGAAGTCTCACCTTGGAGCTCAACCTTATCTTCTCTAGGGATAGAGGTTAGCTCTCTGTCGAAGTCGGAATAAAGGCCTCCTTGATGTGATCTTCTGCATCCAGTGTTTAGGCGTATGCACTGATGAAGAAGGTATGACGTGAGAGATTCAATGGGACTCGGAGCGTCATGAGGCGCTCGTTGAGCCAACAGGCATTTCAATTAGCCACAAGGGCGGTTATTCTTTCAGGATGCTCATGTGTGCTAGTATCCTGAAGGGTCTTGACGTTCCATGCAGCGACCATAAGGGTTTGTATAGTTATTTTTGTTTTGATCTGTGATTATGATTGTGTTTTCGACCGCATAAGGATGACCTTACTGGGTGCAATTGCCCAGTCAGGTTGGCTCTTTAGGCAGGCTATGTTTAGGGCACCTTTTCTAGTCCCCTCCCCAAGTGGGGTGAGCAGAAAGGCTCCTCGAAGAGGCTGCTCAGTCGAACACACACACACACACACACACTTGTTAAAACAATCCCCTCCGGCTAACAAAAGCTTTATTCATTAAACTTTAAACTCCTTGAAATAATAAGTTGGAGTTTCTCATTTGTAATTTAAAACAAGACTCGGTAAAAGTGTGGGAAATTAGACGTGTGTTTTGAATGCATAATATGTTTAACTATAATCAAGTTAAAAGTTTTGGTATACAGTTCATAGTCAGTACATTTGTGTCGTCAAGTTTGTAGCCAAGGAGCCAGCTTATGGTGAGGACTGTACTTCAACACTGATAATACTGTTATTATTATTATTATTAGTAATAGTAGTAGTAGTAGTAGTAGTAGTACTATTACACCAGTGAGACCATATAGTTATTTGTGCCAAATATATATAAACAAGTGTTTGGTGTGACAAATTCTTGTTCCTAGTGTATCATTCTGATGTGTGGATTGTCGCCCTTAGGGGGGGTAGCCTACACACCCACGCACACACGTATGCCCCTACTACCTGGACACAGCAGTCCAGCTTGTCACCTCTCCGCCTTTCCCTCATAAGAACTAGATTTAATCTTGTGTTTGGGACCAAAGCAGATGTTCGGAGGCGGACGCAACTGTCGCCCAAGGTGCAGAACACTATGCCGGGTAACAGATATTGTTGTGCCTGTGCTAGCCAGAACCAAAATTGCACTAGCTGTGATTGTGCGAGAAACGACTGACCATGTGTGGCTTGCAGAAAGGGAAACAATTGCCGCAACCCTTATAACCCTTATGGCAGGGAGCCGACACAGGAGGCCACAGTGGATATCGCTGGGACCCAGCCGCCCGATGATATCCAAAATGATAGCAGTGAGTCTACTCAACCTGAAAATGTAGTACGAATTAACGCTGAACCAACAGTAGCAGATGTCCAGGAGGTGAATGAGAGACAGCCACCACAGTGGAATGGCATGTCGATGGAAAATGGGGAAATTTGGGTTAAAGAATTACTCAGAAATTGTCAGGTGGTCGCCAGCTAACCTGTTTGAACCACCCAAGTGTGCGGCCACCAAAGAAATGATTCGGGAGATGATTCGCCACATAACTGATTACACTCAGGACTGCTTCCTTGCCCCTTTAGCTTTTCAAATAATGGCAATAATACCACATCTATTCTGTCAGAGGACACACACAAAGACTAAGGACAAAGAAAATGCGGCAGCAATGAAGAGAAGATTGACACTGTGGCAGAAGGGGGCCGTTGATGATCTCCTATGTGAAGCAAGAACACTGCAGGAGAGGCTAAAATCTGCAGGAGATGGAAGGCAAAACACCAATGACGTTGCAAGAAAGTTTGGAAACAAAATGCGTTTGGGAAAAGTGTCTTTGGCGGTAAGATCTCACACAGAGGAATCCGCCGTGGGGTCCTGCCAATAAACAGAGAGACATTAAAGCAACTGAAAGAAAAACATCCCTCTGCAAGTGATTATGAAGGCATCAGGTTTCACGGTGCCTATATCCCACCAAATGCTGTCCTGTTCGAGAAAATAACAGGAGGGATGGTGTGGAAAAAGGCACTGAAGACTCAGGGAGGTGCCGGCCCTTCAGGTCTGGATGCAAACGGTTGGAGAGTCATCCTCAGCACCAACAAGTTTGGCCCTGTAGCGAGTGATCTCTGCACGGCCATTGCCGTCCTTGGAAGAAAGCTGGCATCCTCATGCTGTCATCACCTCCATGCTCTGACGGCCTGCCGCCTCATTCCAATGGATAAGAAGCCAGGATGTAGGCCAATAGGAGTGGGGGAAGTGCTGAGGCGAATCATCGGAAAATGCATAATGCAGGTGGTAAAGGATGATGTCAGGGCAGCAGCAGGGAACCTGCAGGTTTGTGCTGGCCAACAAGCTGGAGGGGAAGCTACCATTCACGCCATGAGAACGATTTTTGAGCAGCGTGATTGGCAGGCTGTTCTCCTGGTGGACGTTTCAAACGCATTCAACATACTTAACCACAAGGCCGGACTGCACAACATCAAGATCAAGTGTCCAAGCTTTGCAATGTATGTTGAAAATTCGTATAGGAATCCATCAGACATTTATATAGTAAACAATAAGGCGCTAAGAGGCGATACCATCTTACAGTCAACCGAGGGAACAACACAGGGGGACCCTGTTGCAATGGCAATGTATGCAATAAGCTTATCAGTGCTCCAACACGAAATATAATTTCAAACAACTGAGGTCAAACAAGTGGTGAACGCTGATGACTTTACAGGAGCAGGAAAAGTGGAGGACATCAAAAAGTGGTGGGACCTGGTAACATCGCGAGGTCCACAAATTGGGTACCACCCAAACGCCAGCAAGTCCTTCCTCATTGTGAAGCCAGAACATTATGAACGGGCAATGGAGGTGTTCGGTAGAAGTGAGGTCAAAATAACAAAGGATGGCCAATGACATTTAAGGGGCGGTAATTGGCACGAAGGACTTCAAGACCGAGTACGTAACGGGAAAGGTGAATGAGTGGGATAAGGAAATCCAAGCTCTGTCTGATATTGCTAAAACAGAGCCACATGCGGCTTTTGCGGCATTCACCCATGGACTCAAGCATCGCTGGAATTACCTGATGCGCACTATCCCTGATGTCGGACCCCTCCTTAGCCCTCTGGAAGAAGCCATCAATGTCGCTTTTATCCCAACACTAGTGAAAAACCCTTACTTAGCCCCAGCAGAAAGGTCACTCCTTGCACTACCACCGAGACTAGGAGCAATGGGATTGACTAATCCAGTGGAGCTTGCCCCTACAGAACATCAGAACGCTGTCAAGCTCACGGCAGCTCTCACTGAGCACATAATAGATCAGAATGCAGCAAGTCAGGTGGATACCAACGAATTAAGCAAGATTCGACGGTCCATTACGACAGAGCGGCAGCACACCCAAAGTGATAAACTGCAACAACTGTTGCAACAATTGCCAGAGAACGTGAAAAGAAAAGCAGCTATAGCGCAGGAAGTGGGCGCCTCAAACTGGTTAATAACGTTACCGATAAGGGCAAAAGGCTTCATCCTTAATAAACTAAGAATTCACAGATGCCATTGCTCTAAGGTACGGTAGGCCAGTAGAAGGTTTGCCCTCCCTATGCGTGTGCGGCTCATCTTATGACATACACCATGGTGTGCAAGAAAGGGGGCTTCGTATTCATGAGGCATGACGAAGTAAGGGATTTAACAGCAAATCTACTGAGGGAAATCTGTCACGACGTCATGGTGAAACCACCCCTCCTTCCATTGGACGGTGAGAACCTCCGTCACAGGACTTCAAACACATCCAACGAAGCCCGTGTGGACGTCAGTGGTCGAGGATTCTGGACGCGGGGACAGCGAGCCATTTTTTGACATAAGGATTTTTTTATCCCTTGGCCGCATGTCACCGCAACCTAGTTCTCGGTGTTGCACACAGGAGGAACGAGAACGATAATATTAGGGCATATTGGAAGAGAATTCAGAACGTTGATCGAGGCAGCTTCACTCCCCTGGTGTTCACAACCTCTGGCGGGATGGAACCAAGTGCAAGATGCTTCTACGAATAGACTCGCGGAGGTGTTATCTGAACGGAAGCAGCAGCCCAGAAGTTTTGTTACAGCCTGGTTGAGATGTCGACTGTCCTTCTCTCTGCTTAGGTCTGCATTGCTTTGCCTCAGGAGAACGAGAGCATCGGCCCCAAAGCCGACAACAGTCGCAGATATCGACTTTAAGGCAACAGTCACTGAATGCCGCATAGATCTGCGGCTCAACTAACTCAACACAGCCAGGGTAGCTACTTTTGTATTATGAGAGTTAATTTTAAGGTAATATAATGGCGGTGAAGGTGTGGCTATTGGGGGAGGCTGGAGGTAGTAGTAGTACTAGTAGTAGTAATAGTAGAAGTAATAGAATACAGTATTTTTTATGTAAAGCAATTGCTATTCTTAGTTGGTGTGGAGAACATTGACCATACTGGGAGTGTTGAGTTGCTGGTGAGTATGTAATGTGTATGCTAGAGTTCACGTGTAGTTGCAGTGTGTGCTGTGCGGTGCGTGGTGTATGCTGTACGGTGCGTGTTGTGTGGTATGTGGTGCATGGTGTGTAGTATGTGGTGCATGGTGTGTGGTACGTGGTGAATGGTGTGTGGCATGTGGTGCGTGGTGTGTGGTATGTGGTGTATGGTGTATGGTATGTGGTGCATAGTGTGTGGTATGTGGTGCGTGCTATATGGTATGTGGTGTGTGGTGTGTGGTGCATAGTGTGTGGTTTGTGGTGCGTGGTGTGTGGTATATTGTGTGTGGTATATGGTGAGTGGTGTATGGTATTTTGTGTGTGGTATGTGGTGCGTAGTGTGTGGTATGTTGTGCATGATATGTGGTATGTGTGGTGTGAGGTGTAAGGTGTGTGGTATGTGATGCATGGTATGAGATATGTGATGTGTGGTATGTGGCGCATGGTGATTGGTGTGCGGTATGTGGTGCGTGGTATATGATATGTGGTGTGTAGTGTGTGGTGTGTGATGTGTGGTATATGGAATGGTGTATGGTATGTGGTGTCGGATGTTTAGTGAATGGTATATGGCTTCTGAAGCGTGTTCCGTGATGGTCTGTGTGATTTTATTTTCAGTCTGCAGGTTATGTATGTGGTCAAGAGCTCTCACTTTGGCAGTGCGTTAGAGATACGGATTATATGTGGTCAGTCGTTTAGGCGGGTGTTGTGATATCGAAGGGAACTGTCCCCCAGGGTGGCAGGAAGCGCTGCCGTGTCTCAGCTTTGTGTTTAACTGTAGTTTGGATCCATTTAGATTCACCAATTTCATGACTCATATATTCTAGTAGTTTCTTAGACGCAATGTTATCTGGATCACCATGCAAAAGCGTCAGGGCTATCACGAGGTTGACTTCAATTATTCTATCTTTCACTGGGTATGCCTAGTTCTTTCCTCATTTTAAGTACTTTAGTGCTCATGGGACAGCCTAAGATAATTCTAAGGGCTTTATTTTGCATTTTTTTCGAATTTGTCAAGGCCTTTCCCGTCACGAAGGATCAGGGCTGGTGCGTGGTAATCTATCAGAGATCATATATAGCAATATCATACAATGCCTTCTGCTTCTTTCCAAATATAGTACATAATGGCCAGTGTTAATACCAGACGAAGATACAGAGCGGTGAAGGTGATGAGTTGGAACATCTCATCCCTCAGAAAACGATGCCCTAACTTGCACTGAGGACATCGATATTGTGTCTGCAGGAGTGTCTCACACCTAATGGTAAGCTCCCACCCAATCTGCCCAATTATGTGTATTATAATCCTAGTTTTACTCACACATGTTTGATGTATGTTAAGAAGTCACTACCGCATGTACAGTCGCGGTCAAAAGTAATCATCTACCCTTCCTGTTACTATACCCACGAGCTCAAGGCCTTTCTATACGACGGATCACAAGAGGGTAAGGTAGGTATGGATGTGGGGAGAGCTAGGGGTGGGGGTCCCGGGTAAGGGGAGAGCTAGGGGTGGGGGACCCGGGTAGGATGGCGGCCTTAATGACCCCCGCAGTTAATATGCATAAAAGCCCAAACAACGAACCAGCCAGGAGGGTGGGTGTCCGGGGAGGTGGCATATGGACTTAATTTGAGATTCTGGGGAGGAATGCGAGTGAGCTTTTGGCAGGTAATGTGTCATTGGGGTTGATAAGGTCTCTGGCTTCCCTAAGGGAAACCCCCTGATAATCACAACATAAAAGAGGAGGAGGCGTGGCTTTCTCGCCACTAGTAACACTAAACGAGGCTGTATCTTGATCACTTTCACCTCTCACGACTACCGCTCTTGAAAAAATCAGCAATAACAAAATTAAAAATGAATTGTTGGATAGAATGTGTCTTGTCCATCCTGTGATATGTTTATCAGAGTTGTGAAAATCACTGCAAGGTGATGGATGCTAAAGAAAGTCGATTGGTGAGTCGCTGGCAAATTATTGGTTAGCAAGCGGCTGGCTACAATGTATCAAATTACAAGGGAGGTTGTGGTCACTATGAGACGTTAGTTAACCCTCTGGTTTGCTGGTATATTGATACATTAAAATTACTAATTTCGGAGGTGTAATGTAAACAAAATCTATTTGAACTCTAAATTCATATAAATTATATAATTTTTGGTCGGGTAGACCACGATTGGCAGGCGAGAAAGACAGTAGGAGGGCTATTGAGATTCTGTATGACCTGTGTTGGTAAATATTAAATATAAATGTGATTTCCATCCTTGTATTCAATATTTCTCCTCGTATAAACACTATAAATATCTACTTAACGTTATTTAAAACTTGAATAACATGAAAAATTCTAAATAAGGAAATGGATGGCACATAATAATAATAATAACAAATAAGGGTCCTCCTCTATTACTGTCAAACAAGTAAACCTAAGACAATATGGTGAGAAAAAAAAATATAGCTATCCTTCCCTTCTTCTTTCATGAATTTCCCTGCTTTCTTCAATCCCCTCCCTCTGTGATGAGCAACTTGCATCACATACCACCCACCCAACAAACGGCCCTCCACCAAGTCCACCCCACGTGACTTACCGTGTGTCATGGTTCTGGTATGAATCGGTGGTATATGAGTGGATTATATAATATAAAGATAATAATATGTCGTATTTCTTATTTCTTACCGTAGAGTTCGATACCTTCACACTGGTTACTTACAGGAGATTATGGCGTGTCTACGTAGAAGTTCACTCCACCACTCGACATTCCATGATTTATACTTGATAAATGATGATTTAATGAATTCCATTTATTTCCAACATCTATCTCAGTTATTGGTTATACTTTGTCATAACCAATCAGTCATTACCTTTAGTAATAATAAGATAGGATCACAGATACGGGCAGATAATTGCACTTACATTTATTTGTCAAGCTTCCATACAATGATTTGCAATTTGCATGGATATATGATTCACTCACGTTCATGCTGTAATAAAATTAATCTTCTAAAAGAGGGAATTTTCAACTTGGGGACACATGTGATTACTCTACTGTGGGTATGACTTAACAGAGCCTTAATTCTTCAAGTGATACATTTACTGCCAGCCTGGATTGCTTTTGTTACAACCAGGCTTCATCACAAGAACTTCTTTCCACGGCCATAACAACAAAAAAAGGTACTCTTGGGTTACCACACATAGTCTCGCGTCACTGATAGTCACTGTAGACGGGTGTCGTGCAGGAGAACTCTGTAAGCGTGAATTAATTAACCATTTACTGTAGGTTTGATAGGCCAGCCTGGATTGCTCTTGTTGCAACCAGGCATCCACACGTGATATTTCCATGGGGATAACAACCTAGGTTAACACACTTAATCTCGTGTCGACGACGGTTCACAGGACGGAGTGGCGGTGGAGGACTCTGTGTGGAGTGGTGTCCCGCCCCCTTTCAGGAGGGAGAGGGTGGAGACGACGTCTTAACTATGCCATGGTCCAGGGGATACTACTTAAAATGAGGTTTTTGGGTGTGAAGCGATGAACCGTACAACACTGTTTCACTGCCCGCCCCCCCTAAAGGCTGGCTAACATACACTAATTGAAATACATGTCCCAGTTATGCCTCGCCGGGTGTCTTATCTCTAGTAAAACAAACTTTGGAGTTGGTTGCGCGGGTAAGCCTAACGCAACCCATGACACCGTGCATAAAGGACCCATCCAGGCACAGGGGTTAGATGGTGGAGCGAATGATTACTTTCGACCGTGACTGTACCTCTTGTATCCAAAAAGACTTCCAACTTTCAATACTATGAGATCACTATCCACCTGGGCAACTTCACACTCAATGTGCAAAACGCCTATGCTCCCTCAGATCAGCTTCAATACACAGATCTCCCACACTTCGTATATACAGAACCTACTGTCTTAATTGGTGATCTGAATACCAGGCACACGAAATTAGGTGACCCCACCACTAACACAAATGGTAGGAGACTTATCCCATTACTAAGCGCCTTTGAAGATGTTCACTTCATTGGTGATAGTGAGCCAGCAAACGTCTATGGCGGGGCTCTAGACAGGTATATTGGCTTTAATCTATCTTACACAACTCATAGCTCTAATGTAGTCACTGATCTTATATCTGATCACAAACCAATCCAAGCTAGCATACATGTAGCCAATGACACCCCCACTGGTGAAAACTTAACAGTTAAGCAAGAACATGAAAACCAGTTCATAGATTTCATCTACTATGACTGGTACAAAGATTACAAGCCTGACAATTACCAAAGTCTCCACGACGATCGTTTAGCTAGGACTTATGCATTCTTCCCCAATAATGCCTCCACCAAAAAGAGGAGGAAACGGGTGCCAGCAACTCGCCGCCTACCTCTCTCTTTTGTGTGTATGTGTTGGTAGTGTGTGGTGGGTGTGTGTGTGTGTGTTGGTAATGTGTGGTGGGTGTGTGTGTGTGTTGGTAGTGTGTGGTGTGTGTGTGTGTGTGTGTGTGTGTGTTGGTAGTGTGTGGTGGGTGTGTGTGTGTGTTGGTAGTGTGTGGTGGGTGTGTGTGTGTTCGCACACAGGGTGGTGAAATGCGTTTTGTGTGACAGCATTCGGTCAAGTGTTAAGGTGCAAGCACTGCTTGCTCCCTCTCGCTTTCAGCTGCAGCAGCTGGCAAGCCCTCATGGCGAACGGGGAAGCAACTCGCATAAGTCTTTCCCTGCCAGTACACAGCCTCTTCACCATCAACACTCCTTATGTGCCTCCTCGTGGCAACACACGATAACTGGGTGCCTCGTGGGCCCAGGCTAGACCAGAAGGGGATCTCGGAGTAGCAGTGGGCCCCAGATAGACAGTGCATAGGCCCACTGACATGTGGACACGTTCTGGTGCCTACCAACCATTGCCCCGCTGCCTTGCAGATTAACCTTGGTAGGTATAAGGATATGGGAGTAAACCCGAACGAAAAATCTGTGGTAGAGCCGCGCATCAGGCAGACATACTTACAGAGCTCGAACAAGACAAGACCCCAATGGCGGTATAGGCGGAAGAGGTGACCACCATGGGAACCCAACGACTACACCGGCGGGTGAAGGCAATGCCTGATGATTAGGCTACTAAGGTGAAACCCAACAAATTGGGCTGTCGGCAGTCCATTGCAACCCTTCCTCTCCCATTCATTGCAGCACTTGCACCACTGGATCAGGAAAAAGGAGAGTCAAGATGTGTGGTTGTAGCCTGCGCTTTTGCCTCACCACATCAATCAACGAACGCGCAGCCATCATCCAGCTCATCATACAACTCATCATCATTAAAACACCTATGCCTCCAAAATTCCTATGGCGACGAACGAATGGCGATGGGGACAGGCAGAGATGACTGCCGGAAGTCTCTAGTCACAATTCTGCGCATGAGCGGCACAGATAAGATTGTCGTTTATGCACTGGGATCTAGGCATTGTACTGCTGCCTAGATCCCAGTGCAATCCGGTCCTGCCAGTGTGACTGAGCAGCCCTTACGAGGAGCCACTCTGCTCACCCCACATGGGGAGGGGGCTAGAAAAGGTGCCCTAAACAAAGCCTGCCAAAAAAACAAGCTTACTGGGCAACCGCACCCGTTAAGGTCATCCTTATGCGGTCGAAAACACAATAAAAAATCAAAGAACCAAACAAAAATAAACTATACAATCTCTTATGGTTCGCTGCATGGAATGGCAGGACCCATCTCGATGTTGGCACAAATGAGCATCTTGAGAAAAGAACTGCCCTTGCAGCAAAAGAGCTGGCTAGGTATAACATCGATATAGCAGCCATTAGTGAGTCCCGGCTCCCTAATAAGGGCACAACTCACAGAACAGGGTCTGCCTATACCTTCTTCTGGAAGGGTAAACCTGCTGCAGAGAGAAACTGCATTTATGGAGTTTGCTTTGCCATCCGCCAAAGCATCCTACACAGGCTAACTGAAATGCCTAATAGGATCAACGAGCGCCTCATGATGATCCGAGTCCGACTGAATCACTCACGTCATGCCTTTTTCATCAGTTCATACACCCCATCACTGGATGCAGAGGATGACATCAAGGAGGCCTTTTACGCCGACCTTTACAGAGTGCTACCTCTATCCCAGAGATGGAGACAAGGTTGTGCTCCTTGGTGACTTCAATGCCAGAGTTGGCAGAGATGCTGACAATTGGCAGGGAACCATAGGGAGAAAGGGAATACGCAAGTGTAATCCCAATGGTCTACTCCTCCTCAGTAAGTGTGCTGCATACAACCTCACTTTCACCAATACCCTGTTTAGGCAGGCCGACAAGTTCAAGGGTTCATGGCAACACCCACGATCCAAACACTGGCATATCATTGACTACATAGTTGTCAGAGAAAGAGATCGCCGAGATGTCCTCATCACCCGTGCTCAGACCACTGCGACATTGATCATTGGCTCATCAGAGCCAAGCTCTCACTTCACGTTGCCCCAAAACGGCGAATGCAGCAAGCCTCCAGAAGAGGTTTTAACACTAAGCATCTGGAGGATCCAGCAGTAGCACTTGCTTTCAGAGATCAGCTCAAACATGGGCTGATAAACAACCCTACAGCAAAAAACACAAATCCGAGTGCCGAATGGTGTATCCTCGACACTGTCATGACAAAAACCTGCAGAGAGACCCTCAGCCAGATCGAAAGAATACACCAGGACTGGTTTGATGAAAGTGACCTTACAATCCATGTGCCCATCAATGATAGACGTGCTGCTTTAACTGACTGGCAGAACAACCCTAAGTCTCGGACCAAAGCTGATACCTTCAACAAGAAGAAAGCTGTGGCCCAGCGGGAACTTAGCAATCTAAAGAATGACTGGTTTAAAAATAAAGCTGTAAAACACAAAGATTTGCAGATCAGCACAAGATGCACGATTTTTTTTCAATTCCATCAGAACATTTTATGGGCCAATCACTTGTGGCGCAGCCCCCCTCCGCTCATCCGACAGTGAATCCATAACTAAAGACAATGAAGGCCTCCTTCAGTGCTGGAAAGAGCACTACCATTCACTGCTCAACCGAAACACCGATGTGGATGTCCTGACTACCCAGCAGATCCCTCAGCATCCAGACCTGACTCACCTCAGCTATCCTCCATCCCTGGATGAGGTAGCTACTGCCATCAAGCAGATGAAAAATAATAAAGCTTCAGGGCCTGATGGAATCCCAGCCGAGGTGTATAAAGCAGGAGGACCTCAGCTTACCAGCCGCCTCCACTCTCTCCTGGAGAATATATGGGAAAAGGAGGAAATCCCCCAAGCTCTTAAAGACGCCTCCATCGTCAATATTTATAAGAACAAGGGAGACCGGTCAGACTGTGGCAACTACCGCGGTATCTCGGTGCTGTCGGAAGCTGGCATGATTTTTGCCCGAGTCCTCCTAAACAGACTTCTTCCTCAGGCATATTTTTTCCTCTCAGAATCTCATTGTGGCTTTAGACCATCACGTGGCACAACTGACATGAGCTTTGCTGCCCTCCAGATACAGGAAAAGAGCAAAGAACAACGTCGTGACCTGTACATGGCTTTCATCGACCTAAGCAAGACCTTCAACTCGGTCAACAGGGAAGCTCTCTGGTGGACCCTTAGTCGTTTTGGCTGCCCCCAAAAATTCATCACCATTGTGAGGCAACTCCACGATGGCATGAACGGGAGTGTCCTGCACAATGGCACCCAGTCTGAGCTCTTCCCCACCCAAACGGGGGTAAAACAAGGGTGTGTTCTGGCACCAACTCTCTTTTCCATTTTTGGGCTGCCTTCCTTATTCGTGCCAGCGCAAATTTAGCCGTCGGGGTGAACATCAAGCACCGTGTGAAGGGGGGTCTTTTCAAAATAAGACGACTCCAGGCAAGAACAAAGGTGTCGGCGGCTTCCATTACTGAACTTCAGTATGCAGATGACCTCACTCTAGTTGCTCACACTGAGCGCGACCTACAGGAGATCCTGAACACCTACGCAGATACGTATGCACACTTCGGCCTTGAGGTAAATGTACGTAAGACTCAGATTCTCCTTCAACCCGCCCCTGGTTCAGACACACCTCCACCATCCATCCATCTTAACGGTACTACCCTCTCTAATGTTACCCACTTTCAGTATCTCAGCTCCCACCTGTCCACCACAGCGGACATCGATGAAGAGATTCAGCATTAGATCAGATATGCATCTCAAGCCTTTGGCAGACTCGAAACAGTGTCTTCAGCTGTGGGGAGCTGAAATTATCTACAAAGTTACACGTATATCGAGCAGTGGTCCTCCCCACCCTGCTATATGGCAGCAAGACATGGGTTACAAACAGGAGGCACCTCAAGGCACTTGAAAACTTTCACCAACGTAGTCTACGTTCCAAGAGAACAAATGCCAGTATTCTTGCTGATGCCAACTGTAGGAACATTGAGGCTACCATTATCCATGAACAACTACGCTGGACTGGCCATGTTACCCGCATGGACGACAGTAGAATGCCAAAGCAGCTACTTTACAGTCACCTAACGAATAGTAAACGTAACGCTGGCGGGCAACTGAAAGAGTATAAGGAGAGTCTTAAGACAAACCTAAAAAAGTGCCAAATCGACCCCCCTCACCTGAGAGAGGATTATTCCACACCGTAACGCTTGGAGGAGCACCACACAAGAAGGTGTCAGTACTTTCGAATTAGCCCGACTGCATAACGAGGCAGACAAGCGCTAACGCCGGAAAGACGCTGCCGCCCCCCCTCTCGCACTAGATGTAGCCCCCCCACATGTGTAACATCTGTGAACGACCCTGTCGGTCCCGTATCGACCTCTAAAGTCACCTCATAACTCACCAACGTAGGTGACATCCTAAATAACTCATACCAATGTATCATAGCTGGATGATCGTTATACTCGATTCTGAGTGACAACATAGCGTCTGTGGTGGTGGGAGTGCGTGTTATGGTGTGTGTGTGTGTGTGTGTGTGTGTGTGTGTGTGTGGTGGGAGAGTGGGTATGTGGCAAGGTCAGGGAGTGATCTAGGTTGGGATCGGCGTATCACTGCTGTGTATTAACATAATTTTGACATCAACTTGTGTCAACTTGTGTCAGGAAAGTTTGAAAAACGAGTTTGGTGTTTATAAGAAGGGGCTTGTTTAGTACTACCACTATGTATAAACTATTTCACGTATTTCATATATACTGAAGAAGAATATCTTCAATAATTCTCTCTTGGTATATATAAAATTGCTTTGATCCTATTATTGTGATTATTTTCCCTCTAATAAGACTTTTCCTTTAGGCACGATGGGTGTTTAATCAGATTAACAGAAGTTTTAACAGGTTTGGAAATTGTTAAAATGTGGAAAGGTGACCAGCGTGCACCTGCACCAGCAAACTTGTACACTGACGTCATAACATCTTGAGTCGTGACAACACACATTGACGTCATCACACCCGTTCTTGAACCCGTTCAAGAGTGAAGATTCTCAAAGATTCTTTACGGTAGTTTTTTTGTTTTTTCTACGTACCTGCGCATGAAAGAACGCATCTGGGCGCGGTAAAATTACAGTGTAATTTCGAGGTCACATTGGCGCTCGTCTTTATGTTGAACTTAGTAAGACAATTAGATGCTCTTTTCGGTCTCCAGTTCAGGGGAATTTAGCCTGAGAACTTCTGACAATCCAGTCCCATAATTATGTTGGTAAAAAGTACAGTATAGCAATCTTGTTACTTAAGTATGTTGTGATTTTAAAAATAATGTTCTATTTCAAATATGCATAGAAACATATATGACTCATCTATCAATATAACGAGGAACAAACAAGTGGGAATATGTCGGGTCGAGGCCCAGCTGTATCCTCTACATCACAGTTCTTCTCCTGGTTCACAATACTCCTTGTTATTAACCTAAATTCTTAGTTATCAGTGTAATGGAGAAGGTAACACCCACAGACGTCTTCCTGCTCATTGGGGGTTTCAAACAGGTTTGTTGAAAGTTACGAGCTAACTGAAAAAACTTTAAATTTACTCTCACTACCAACAGAAAACGATAACTATTTTTTTAAGTAAATATTAAACTTTTTCATGCACGTAATCTTGTTTTCCTTAGTATTCAGAGTAACTTAATATGAAGCACTCTGAAACATAATGCAGGTTAAGAATTCACCTCATATGCTGTGTATGCAAGTTTAGGATTTGTGCAATTTTGTTGTCTTCTCCATTCCCTGTCGTTCTCTTACACCTATACAGTTAAATTAACATTATTATGGTTTATATATCCCTTGATCTATCTCCGTACAAAATAAGAGGGAATAAAGCCAACATATAGATTATAATCTTTTTATATTTGCATGTTTTCAGCATAATATAAAAAAATAATATTAGTCACCCAAACATCGCTGAGATGTGGTCACCAGCAGTATTTATCCCAGGTTACACAACTGCCCCAAAGGAAGTGGAAAAATGTATGTGGCACAGATACAGACACAAACTTCATCTCAGTGTTAAGATAACCTTACACGGACAACCTCCTCTTGTCTCTCAGGACAATGATATTCTTCACCACATAGAAGGGATTCGTGTTGTCAACATAACTTTGCTTCCGGGCGGCATCTCCTCATCTTCTTGCGCGAGATCTTTAAACAGAATACTTTTGTCAGAGTCAGACTCAGAAACAAGAAGCTGATTCAGATATTACAAGCAAAGATTTTGTTGTAGAGCGGTGTCGTGAGTTTCACGTAGTGACAGAGGGTGTTGTGTTACCTTAATGTAGATATTATAGGACAGGAAAGTGGTTAGATTTAGTTTACACAAGTTGTGATGTATCTTTAGTGAGAAATGATGCGTCAACAACAGACTTAGTTGGGTAATTCACAGCTCCTATCATTATCTCCTTGGTGGCAGCGTGCGGCAATTTTCCCCACGGAGAATGAATAGGTTGCAGATTCACAAACGTTCGTACGATGAATATCTCTCTTAACTGAAGATGTAAGAATGTATCCAACTGGTTGATTTGTTAAGTTAAAGCAGGAAAGATGTACTTCGAACATAACATCAAAATCAAACCGAGGCTACCATCAGTTGAAAGATAAAGTTAAGGTAAGGAACATTTTTCTTCTTGCACTTTAGTTGAGTTCAGCCTTTAGGTAAATTTTCGCTTATGAGGAATATATTTATATATCCCTATCCTTAAGAGAGAGATTTTTGCCAATGAATAATTTTTTCGGTAGATTAAAAGCAGCTGGAGGAGGTGGTGTTGTTCCCATCGCCTGAGCGTTAGTGAGAAGGGTCCGGTAAAGATAGGGTAGATGTATGTTTCACAAGTAACAAGTTGAAAAGTTTTGAAGTCAAAATACCTCTTATGACAATTAAAATAACTTTCAGTATGCCTCAGTGTACCCCTCTCATGACCTCACTACACTTGGGAAAATCAAAACAACATTTGAACGGATGCAAACCCTTCCCGCGAACCGGCACCATGGACTGGTAAATTTCGTTTTCTTTAACTTTGAAATAATCCTATCTGTTATCATTGCACGAATCGCTACCATGATAACACTTAGTCATTTTGGGTAAGATTTGCATCAAAATTTTATCATGATGTTACTCAAACTTAACAAGTTTTGTACCAATCCTCAAACCATTTATCAACTATTTTAACGACAGACAAAAATTTGGCTACTACCTGAAGGGATTTGGACTCTAACATCTATTTATTCTGATGTTTCTTTGTATTGAATTCTTTTCTTCACATATTTATCCTGGCATAATTCATAATGAAGTCAGTGTTCACCAGCTAGCTTTTTATCAGTCATACATGACCCACAAGTCGTTGCCAGACATTGCCAATTCTAGAAAGAATTTCGGCCACAACTGTACCTCCAGTAAGATAAAAGTCATCTTAATTACACTCGAGAGGATCACGTTTATTTGGTTCATACATTAGCTTTTGCATCCACAACGTGCAATTATCTCCGTGTTGACGTTCACAAGAGAACATAAAGAATAGAACAAAAATATGTCTATACTTCTCAACTCAATTACACATTCTTGCAACAGATTTTTCCTCATGAGTTGATCTATATGATTTCTACTGCTTGTTGAAGATGCCTTAGCTGTTATTTTAGGAAAAATATGAAGTGTGTGTGTGTGTGTGTGTGTGTGTGTGTGTTCGAGTGTGATGTTACCCGCATGGACGACAGGAGACTGCCAAAGCAGCTACTTTACAGTCACCTAACGAATTGTAAACGTAACGCTGGCAGGCAACTGAAAAGGTATAAGCGTAATAATTGTTTATCAGACCACAGTTTACAGCCCAGAGAATAACAACACATATAACAGTAAGTAGATGCCCTCGTGGTAGCCCACATAAGTTGATACACCCTACAGTGACAGCAAGACCTGTCCCAGGAGAGCTGACGGCCACAAAGTACTTGAGTTAACCCTGCGAGTTGACGATTTGACCGTGTTAAAGAAAGCACACCTTGCCGAGACACACCCGGGTGGTGATGACCACGCACCCAGGCAAACACAGATGTCCAGACCTGACCCAAGGGAGGTCAAGTTCACAAAGGGAACAAGAATTCTCACCACCATTGGATCAGCTCAACCTGGCGTCATGACCTTGTTAATTCAAGGAACTGCAAAACCAGCCAGCACTTCTGTTTCCCGACCTAACGCCCGGTCAAGACACACCTAGTTTAGTGTTAATTGGGAGAGGTCTTCTGCCGGATGGAGATCTCCAATATATAGGCCCTGCAGCCCCTTCCACGAAAAACAATTTTCACATCACTGAAACAAGAAGATGGAGTCACGTTCGTCACTGGTCGAGGTCGGGAGGGAGACTTCCCTCCCCAGCACCGCATCTCCAGCTAGCAGAGTCTCCCATAGGAGACATAGTCCAGCAGCACCTGCTGGGCCTCCCTCAGGTCACACATGAGTCATTGTCAGAGCTATCCATGGGGTAAGTTACTTACGGTGGGAAGTGTATTCATTTTATATTTGTGTCCGAGAGTCAGTGTCTAGTAACGTAAATATAATGTTCTAGTAACTGCGATATAATGTGCTATTAATGCGTCTGTGTCATTGAGTGAATAATAAATAGCTGTACTCAGAATTGGTGTTTAGAAAGATTTCCCCTAAGATCGTATTTACAGTTAAATAACTAACCGGCCACGTTACCAAACTTCCTCACTTTACAATCCTATAACTAAATATTCTACCTATATGTATATCTTCTATACGAGTTTTGACTTGTTATAATGGTGGCAGCGCTGGGTTTTTTTACGGGTGCACTTCCCAAGTACTTTGTGGCCGTCAGCTCTCCTGGGACAGGTCTTGCTGTCAATGTAGGGTGTGTCAACTTATGTGGGTTACTACAAGGGCATTTACTTACTATTATATGTGTTGTTCATCGCTGGGCTGTAAGCTGTGGTCTGATAAAAAATTATTACATCTCCCACCAAGACCAAAGCTACCATACCAGAGAACTGGTGACACATATAGACAGTAATATCTAATGTAGCCCCTGGGGCGATAATGCATCCTCACATCTCACAAACTATAACTTCATAGGTACTGGTATGTATGTTTTTCTACTGGCTTGGTTTGACCTGACAAAACTTACTATATAAGGATATTTTTATACAAATCTGAAATAGTGCCAAATTGACCACCTCACCTGGGAGATGATTACTCCACATCGTAAAGCTTGGAGGAGCACCACAAGAAAAGGTGTCAATACTTTCAAATTAGCCCGACTGCAAACCGAGGCAGACAAGCGCCAACGCCGTAAAGACGCTGCCGCCGCCCCTCCCGCAATTGATGTAGCCCTCCACATGTGTAACATCTATGAACGACCCTGCCGGTCCCGTATCGACATAATTCACCAGCGTAGGTGACATCCTTAATAACTCATACCATTTTTTTTTTTATTGGGCACCCTCCTACATCCTTGTGTAAGGTGAAGCGCAGAAGCATTTACAGCGCCCAACAAGGCGTAGAAGCCTGAAGAGTCAAGGGCGTAGAAGCCTGAAGACTCAATGGTTTATGTCATCAAGTTATTGGAAGCTCCAACAACTCCCTGAATACGAATTCGCAACTTTCGACTTACAACAGGTACCTACTTTACTGCTAGGTGAACAAGGACTAATGGGGGCTAGGAAGTATGTCCAAACAACTTCCACCGGCCCGGGAAACGAACCTGTGACATCTTGCTTGCGAGGCAAGAGTGATACCGTTGTATCATAGCTGGATGAGCGTCATACTCGATTCCGAATGACAGTAAAGTAGTATGTGTGTGTGTGTGTGTGTGTGTACGTGTGTGTGTGTGTGTGTGTGTGTGTGTACGTGTGTGTGTGTGTGTGTAAACTCAGACGCTACCTGACCTAGCTTGGAGAAGGACATGCCCTAAGTGCTCGTGTTCGTGACCATAGAAAATGGCCGCTGTGTCAACGTTGTGTTGTGGAGGAAGAGGGGCAGTGTGTGTGAGGAAAGACGACCCCCTGACCACTCTGTTAAGTCAGCTGGAGCAGTTGAGGAGAGAGATAGACATTTAAAAGGGGGAGAACGAAGCCCTCAGGACTAAACTTCTTCAGGTAGGTGTCCTGCCTAGCAGGGCACCTGTGAAGGAGGAGCAGGAATGGAGAGTGGTTGTTTCCAAGGGGACTAGGGTTAGACTCAGGAAAGCTGACCAGGGTGTGGAGTGCAATAACCCCTACCAAGTGTTGGAAGAAGCTGGCGAGGAAGAGAAAAGGCAGGAAGAGAAAGAGAAGAGGCAGGACGGTGTGGCGCCAGGAGAGAAAAGGGCAGTTGTTCAAACCCTGCCCAGTGGCAAGGTCGTGGTAGATGGGAACAGCCAGGAGAGGTTCTTAGATAGGACTTTTTGTGCAAGAGATAGGAAACGTAGGACTAGGGTGTGTTTTCCTTGGGCTGGGATAGAGCATATAGCTGAAAGGATATATACGGTTTTGTCAGGGAGGGCACCAAGCCAGCAGTGTGTCTTAGTGTAGGAGGTAACGACATAGGAAAGGTTAGGAATGAGGAACTTTTCAAGAGGTATAGGGAGGCGCTAGGGAAGGTTAGAGATAGGAGAGGGATCCCAATAGTTTGTGGTGTCTTGCCTAGAAGAGGAATTGGTGCTGAATGGTTGTCCAGGGCAATTGCTATAAATTGCCAACTGGAAAAACATTGTGCAAGAAATGATTGTGCGTTCATTGATAACTGGCAACCATTCTATGACAACAACTACCTGTACAGTCGTGACGGAGTACACTTGTCTCGCGCCGGAGTAAAGACATTGTCTGCATCCCTGGAGCGTGAAATTGTCACTCCAAAGGGGGGGTTTCGCCTGTAGAGAGAGGTGGGGGTAAGTGGGAGTCAAAAAACAAGCAGGTCCTGGGGAGTAAAACAGGACCAGGGAAGGGTAGGTTTAAATGTATACTATGCAAACAGTAGGAGCGTTAGAAATAAAATAGACATGCTGAGAGCGGTTGTATGTACCGAGAATGTAGACGTCATAGCAATCACCGAAACTTGGATGAATTTGGCAAGCAAGAACTTTTTATCATAGTACCACATAGAAGGGTACAACCTTTTTCACAAGGACAGGGAAGGTAGGAAGGGGGTAGGGGTCGCACTCTTTGTCAGGGATACATTAAAATGTTGTATTAATATTTCAATAAAGGGTGAAATAGGAACCGAGTCTGTAAGGGTAGAAATTGCAGACGGAAGAGAAAAACTAATTATGGGAGTGATTTACAGGTCCCCAAGTCTTGGGAGAGAAGCGGCTCAGCCCATATGGCAGGAAATGAGTAGGATTGCAAAATATAATAACCTGTGCATTATGGAGGATTTCAACTTCAGAAATATTGACTGGGACAACATTGTAGGTGACTATGAATCTGAAGACTTCCTAGATGCAGTACAGGACAATTTCTTAAAACAACTAATTACAGAACCTACTAGAGGTGACAATATATTAGACCTAGTATTAACAAATAAAGAAAATATTATCAGATATATCACAATAGGGGAAGAACTAGGGAACAGTGATCACAGAGAAATCAGGTTCACCCTAAATTGGGAAATGAAAAACAATGGCAATATGGACAGAGTTAAGAATGTACCTAGGTGAGGTCGCCTGGGAACAGTCAGGTCAGTCCCCGTAGGAACGGATGAGGTCACAGGCGACACAGCAATTGATCATGACTATAATATATTCACTAGTATACTACTTAAAGCACAAGAACAAAATATACCATACAGAAAAATTAGGTCAAATAAAAATGAGCCAAAGAAATGAAATTATAAGAAATTAAAGGGAAGGGAGGAGCAGTTCAGAAAACGGTATAATGAACTATCTAGGAATATTAAGAAAAATGTAAGGAAGGCAAAGAGGGACTACAAAATCAAGATAGCAAGAGAATCCAAGGCGAATCCCAAGGGATTTTTCCAGGTATATAGGACAAAGGTCAAGGACAAAGTGGGACCTTTAAAGTCAGAGAGAGGGGAAGTGATTGATGATAGTGAGAAAATAAGCAAAGCATTAAACGGCTACTTCTGCTCAGTTTTCACAGAAAATTTCACGAGGAAATTCCAGAGGTGGAACTGATATTTAGGGGAAATGAAGAAGAGAAATTAAAGAATATCACTATCAGAAAGGAGGATGTTCTTAAGAAGATAAAAAAATTAAGAAGACAAAATCCCCAGGGCCAGATGAAATTTTAACTCGAGTTTAGACCTAACTCGGACCATATTGCCATTGTTTTTCATTTCCCAATTTAGGGTGAACCTGATTTATCTGTGATCACTGTTCCCTAGTTCTTCCCCTATTAGGGTGTGTCATAGGAGGGAAGATCAGCTAAAACTAATGGCCCATCACTTTTTTGGTAGATTTTAGTGTATATAAACAGAAAATAATTTCAGTTTCAATATTTTGCAACCTTTTGCTAGGTAAATTTTAGCGTGAAATTTATCGAAAATCTAACGTACAGCTGCATTAGTGCATTACAATTAAATAGTGAACATTGCTTTCTGACTTCATTCTTTAACAACCCAACTAACAATATTTTTTTCTGTTTCAGATTCTGATGCATTTATAAGTTGATAATATTTGCGATCGCTGCTTGTGTCAGGACGAGGAACCAAAAATCCAGCCATCTCAGTCACTATCTTGGGTCTGGGAGAGAGCTCCTGAAGTCGGAGTTGCCTACATTGAGAGATGCTTTGAGATACGGTGTTTTAATCAGGCAAATCAGTGAAAAGAACCACAGAACTTACACAAACAAAGACATTGCCAGTGATATGACCAAAGCTGTCTTGGCACAGTACACTCTGGCTAACGCTCAGTTCAAGCCTCCAGTCATAACAAGTCAGAAGAAGATTAGTGAGAGACTGCTAGCCAGTTGGGAAAAGGCAAGAGATATCTCTCTTGGGAGAGGAAAACTTGCAGTTAAGGACAGCTTTGCCAAGCAACTGGACCAGTTATTTGACATAATTACTTGCAAGTGCCCAATTGTTCTCTGTCCTGAGTTTGGATGCGATCGTGACTGTAAATCCGAGGCCCACATCTCCTGTATTTGCAAGCGTGAACTGAAGATTCCTGTGATCGAACTGGCATTTGTCAAAGCACAGAGAGAGAAGACTGGCAGTATAGGGGCTCTCATGATTTCTAGCCAAGATATTCCGGAGTCCAAGAGACAGGAGGCTGCCACAGAGAGACAGAAGAGGAGAAGAGTTGCCGAGGAAAAGAGACTTGAGAAGGCCCAGGGTGAGGTAAAAAGGGCGGATGATTGGAGTCAAGCTGATTCAGAGTTTAATGACTTCCCCATGGCTGATCCGAGTGCTGACCAGGAGAATGGTGACTTTGTCCCTAACCCAGAAAATAATGATCCCAAACCTTCCAGGCATAAGATTCGAAATAGGAAAGATATCCTGAGCATAGCTCTGGCCAGCATGCGACACCACACTGCTCTCAGAGAAACTGCAGAGATAGCAACAGCTGCCTGGGTTGACAGTGGTTTGATAACACCTGTTGATGTTCACCTGGTGATAGATCATAACAAAGTAAGGAGAGCTCAGGAGAAACTTGTCAGTAACCTAGAAGAGGAGTTTGATAAGGGGATAAGAGAAAATGGAATCAATTGTTTGTTCTTTGATGGGAGATGGGATGACACTAAAGTGTTCATGAAAGTTGGAGATTCTGACAAGTTGTTCCCTGCCATGGTGAAGGAGGAACACTACTCCTGCTGCAGTGAACCAGGAGGGAAGTATTTGTGGCATTTCACTCCAGAGAAAGATGACATCAGGAAACCAGCTGAGATAGTGGCAGATAACATTGTGAACTGGCTCAGAGAGAGGAACGTAGACCAGACCCTGCAAGCCATTGGAGGGGACAGCACCAACACGAACACAGGGTGGCAAGGGGGGGTCATACAGTGGATAGAGCGGAAGATTGGGAGGAAGCTGGTCTGGATTGTTTGTGACCTCCACACCAACGAGTTGCCACTCAGACATCTGATCCAGGAGCTGGATGGCAAGACTCTTTCAAACAACAGATGGTCTGGTCCTCTTGGCAAGATGCTGGACTCTGCCACTGAGTTAGAAATAAATCCGAGCTTTGAAAAAATCACAGTTGGCCCTCCACTGTTGAGCTTGCAGCACATACCGTCATTGACGACCCGAGTACCGGACCAGTACTGGCGGTTACATGATTTGCAAAAGCATCAAAACTGGGGGTCATGCCTGATAGACTTGCTTTACTCCAAGAAGATAGGTCCAGTCTCATTCTAGGTGGCTCAAACGGCTCTCAGGTTCTGCAGAATTTGGGTCGCTCATCATAAACTGAAAGGGAACCAGCTTCACAACCTGAGACTTATTGTCCAATTCATCGTGAGTGTCTACTTGCCAAATTGGTTCAACACCAAGGTCAAGTCATGTTCTCCGAAGGTCCGAGGCATGTTCTCTTCCAGCTTGAGCTCCTGAGGAGTCAGCCAAGGAAGGTTGTTCAGATTGTGGAGCAGACTGTGAGGAGATCTTCCTGGTATGCTCATCCCGAGGCAGTTCTGCAGACAATGCTCTGCAGCAAGGATGAGGAGGAGAGAAGAGTGGCAGTCAAAAAGATCTTGGATATGGAGACGATGAGATTCAACATGACGAATCAGTTGGTGACGATTCCTTCAGGGTCAGGAAGACTCCTGAAGTCAATCTAGGTGCCAAGACCCTCACTGATCTCATAGATCTGGATAACATCCTGGCTAGCAGTGAGCCCCCTCTTACCTGCAGCCTCACCAATGTTCAAGTCAGAGCTTTCCTGGACAAACCCATGCATGTCCCTGCCTGGCCCTCGCACACCCAGAGTATAGAGCGTTGTGTACAGCAAGTGAGCGAGGCCAGCAGTCACGCAGTACAGCCAGGGAGAGGAGGGAAGGCCACATCCGAGCTCAGGTGTAAGCAGGGGGAGGTGATGAGTAGAAACAGAAGCAAGAAAGACATGTTCTCTATGGTGTGCAGCAACACCGGGTCGTCGTAGTAAAAACCGTTTTTGCATTTGATGATTTTGTTTTCTAAAGGAATATTAAATTTAATAAATGTGTCAAGATCATTCGTTTCACTATTCTGGATCATTTTCATCCTAATAAATTAACCTGATACATTTACTTTACTTTAAATAAGCTATTTAGTGGTGTTGATAAAAGGGTGGGAATACTGAATTTTCATAAGATTTCAAGTTAAAATTTACCGAGCAAAAAATAAAAACTTTTCAAAACTGAAGATATCACATGATTCTGCACATAGAACTACATCATTAATACCATGGGCCGATTTTTCAAACTCAAAAAAAAAAAATTCGCCTCCGTATATATTAACTTATTCTCCTATCGTGATATCTCTGATAATATTTCTTTTATTTGTTAATACTAGGTCAAATATATTGTCACCTCTAGTAGGTTCTGTAATTAGTTGTTTTACGAAATTGTCCTGTACTGCCTCACCTCAAGTGTTGTAAGGCTGCCTCACTCATGATGTGAGGCTGCCTCACTAAGTATTGCTCCACTTTCAGTAGTAAGGCTGCCTCACTCTTAAGTGTTGTGAGGCTGCCTAATTTCAACAGTGAGGCTGCCTCACCTCAGGCTGCCTCACCTCAGGAGTCTGAGGCTGCCTCACCTCCAGTGTTGTGAGGCTGCCTTACAGAGGGAGGCTGCCTCACCTCAAGGCAAGGCTGCCTCACCTCAGGTGTTGTAAGGCTATCGCACCTCAAGTGTTGTGAGGCTGCCTCACTCTGTTGTGAGGCTGCCTCACCCTGTAAGGCTGCCTCACCTCAAGGCTATGAAGCTGCCTCACCTCAGGAGGCTGCCTCACCTCAAGTGTTGTGAGGCTGCCTCATTCTCAGCCAGGAGGCTGCCTCACCTCAAGTGTTGTAAGGCTGCCTCACTCCTCAGGTGTTGTAAGACTATCGCACCTCAAGTGTTGTGAGGCTCACTGTTTGTAAGGCTGCCTCACTCCTCAAGTGTTGTGAGGCTCACTAGCATTGTAAGGCTGCCACACTCCCAAGTGCTCTGAGGCTGCCCCACCTCAAGTGCTCTGAGGCATCAGCATCAAATTACCAGCCGATTAGTTTGCGTCAGTAGTGGGAAATTTCTTGAATGAATTATAGCAAATAGCATCCGATCGCATTTAGAGAAAAAAATTAATCTACGACTCTCAACAAGGGTTACAAACGAAAAATCTTGCCTAACAAATCTGCTGACGTTTTTTAGGAAAGTCTTCGAGGTAGTAGATAATGACGAAAATTACGATGTTATTTACTTAGACTTTAGCAAAGCATTTGACAGAGTACCGCATGAGAGGCTTATGAGAAAAGTTAAGGCTCATGTATCGAGCGCAAAGTTTTAAATTGATAAAATCATGGCTCACCGATAGAACGCAGAGGGTCAGCGTAGATGGTGTTAAATCTGAGCGGGGCTGTAACCAGTGGGGTTCCCCAGGGTCAGTCATACTAGGCCCACTCTTGTTCATAATCTACATAAACGATCTAGATACTGGGATCAGCAGTGACATAAGCAAGTTTGCGGATGACACCAAAATAGGGCGAGCAGATTAATTCAGGATGCAAATGCACTACAGGAGGATTTAAATAAACTGCAGGTGGTCAGAAAATGACAAATGAAATTCAACACCAGCAAGTGCAGCGTACTTAATATTGGAAGAACAAATACTGTCAATGTATACAGCCTTAACAACATCAACCTAGAGAAGGACTTGTGAAAGAGACTTAGGGTACTTTGTATGCCCGGACCTACGGCCCAGAAAACAGTGCATTAATGTTCGAAATAAGGCAAACAGAGTATTAGGTTTTATATCTAGAAGTGTAAGTAAAAGATTGCAGAGGTCTTAGTGCAACTATATCTTGCTAGTTAGGCCGCACCTCGATTATGCGGTTCAGTTCTGGTACCCTTATTATAGAATGGATATCAGTTCACTAGAGTCGGTGCAGAAGAATGACGAAAATGATTCCGGATAGGTTAAAGAAACTAAACTTGCATTCCATAGAAGACGAAGAGTGCAGGAGATAGGATAGACGTATTTAAGTGGGTGAAAGGAATCAATAAAGGGGATAGATAAAGTTCTTAATAATATCGAGCAGGATAGGACTCGAGCAACGGTTTAAGTTGGATAAGTTTAGGTTTAGGAGGAGATAGGAAGGTACTGGTTCACAAATAGGGTGGTGGACGAGTGGAACAAGCTAGCAACTTTGTAGTAAGTGCTGGAACGCTGGAAAGTTTCAAGGAGGCTCGATAGATTCATGGATGATAGAGAGTGGTAGCAACTCTCGACAGGAGCTGCCATACACAGGCCAACCGGCCTATTGCAGACTCCTTATTTTCTTATGTTCTTATGTTCTTATATAGAAACACAGACGTCAGTTGGTGAGCAGTAGTCCGGGAGTCGTGCAGGTGTGTGGTTGACCGTGTAAGAGCCACGACAGTAGCTCACGTCCATCCCATTCCAACTTACATGTTCATTTTACACGACAGGTGCACCGTGTGAACGTCTGAGCATGACTAAGTACTCTCCATGGAACACTGCTGTTGTGTGAACGCCTAGACACGGTTAAGCAGCGCCATGTGAAACCTTGCTGTTTGTGAACGTCTGAGCATGACTGTAAGCATTAGATGTGTGTGTGTGTGTGAAGGCCTGAACACAACTGAAAGCCACTTTGTAAACAATTGATGTATAAGTGGATGGGTAGCTGGTGTGAGTTAAGAATAAAACAGTAGCATAACAAGATCCATTCTGTCACCAGAGCTTCTCATCTTGCAGTAAAGGTACTTTCGCCTCCTTTAAATGCACTCGCCATCATCAGCTCTCACCCGGTTTTGATGCAACAGTTTAGGTGAGACGACTAGAACTTCTCGGTATATCTCTCCTTCCTGTAACTCAAAGGTCATGGCAGTTGTTAGTATCACTCATGGGCCACCGTCACCCCGAACACCAAGTGTGACGACAACAGTAAATTTCAGTGAACCATCAGAACCGAATAGATATACAGTACACAGACTATTAGGTGAATCATGATGTAAGTACATTATCTAAGTTAATGTTTCACTTTTTAGACAATTATGTTGAAATTATTCTGCCTATATGTATGTTTCTTCATTAAGGGAAGATACATACTGTACTGTCTTTCCTGTGTTTCATTTTCTAGCAAACGGTAAACAGAAGAACCGTCTTTTTCCTTTACTTCTGGGATGCTTGTTAGGGTTGAACAGTATAGTTAACATTATACTCTGTTTCATTTCTTTAACTTTGGAATTTATAAGAATTTTATGAAGACAAAACGAATATGTTGAGCTGTCCTTTGTGCATATTTAGACCAATTATGATAAACGTTCACATACTGTACATACGCCTCGCTAAAGGCTCCCTTATAAGGATTTTATACGTAAGAATCTGGCATTTTCTTTTTATAGGAATTAAAGATAAAAAATCTAACCCGTTATTCTTTAATTCAACTAATACTGTATATGCATGGGACTTACCCAAAGAGTTCTTTTAATTTATTATAGATAATTTTGAATTGTATTTATTTTTTGGTCATTTAAAGTAGATCAAACGTCTCCAGAATTGAGCAGTTTCTTGTGTTTTGGGTTCATCATTCTGCAGTATTTAACTAACTAGCAGATGCCTTCTACACTACTGCCTCTAATATTGATGGATTTGGACTGTCTCTTTAATCAAATTATGGAGTTCAAAGTGTTAGCAACTTTGCTTCATCGAATCATACTTAAAGCGCTTTGCGTAAATTTCAAGTTGTTAATTGCGTAATTGGAATAAGAGATACAGTCCACGTGTTTAAGGAGAAAGTTGTGGAGCAAGACTGTGGCGGTGACTGAGTGAAAGCGAGAGGAAACAGTAAATATTAGAATATCTGATATGAGTATGTGAATGAAGGTGAATGAGATGCGAGAGTAAAACTTCAGAGTAAGAGTGAAAGCTGGTGAGGAACAGAAATAGTTAACCCTTTATAGTAAATTATATAAGAGATATGAAGGTGAGTAAGAGGGAGAGTCAGTGTATGTGTTACGCGTGAGGAAGGGCGGCAGACAGTACCAGAACGAGGTGGAGGTGGGCGCGTCTCTGGTCTTAGACAATAATATAATTTCGGTACAAACTAAATAAATAGAAAGGTTCTAGCTCGTCTAGTTCGAATTAAAAACAATAGGTTATTGGTAGCTACAAGTGGAATGTCAAGTAAACGAGGTTGGGCGGGAAAAATATATTTCCACCACTTTTATCCAATGTTTATTACCCGTTTGGTGCTGTTATTGACCAGTGGATCAGCGAAGATTCAAGCTCTCTGGGGTGACGTGAGGGAGATTGAGCCCCGGGGATTAAGAGCGGTGCAGTGTTCACAATTAAACATATATTAGGAGTAAAATGGACAGCCGTCGACTCGCTTTTCCTTTCCTTTATGGTGCGGGAGGAGGTACGGTCCCCGTGGCGTCCCGTGCCTCCTCACCACACCATCGCCCTATATAAACCCTGAGTGGCTCCCTCACTGCTAATGTCCTGTTTTAGTTTCATCGACGTCATATCGCGGTATATTATAGATGAGAAAGATTAAAAGTTATGTTGCAGGTATCATATAAGGGCTTCGAAAATAGTGCGTTAATTATCCATAGTTGTATAGTTAATGTTTACGTTGGTGTAAGGTTGGCTCCTCCGTTATCTATAAACCTCACTTTGGGCCCGACCCATTCTTATCTCATCTACATAATATTATTTTGTAAATAGAAATAGAAACACTCGGGTCACTATTCCTCGTTGGTCGTTTGTTCGGTGGATCAGATGATCAGCTTTATCTCCTAAATGTAATGCTATCGAAGATTGCGGTCACTGGCTCTCTGGATTTGTGGGGTGAGGCTAGAGGAAGACCTAAAAATTTCCGCGCCCTGCAGCAACCACCATTATTGTCGTCTCCCTCGGTTATGCCATTGTTCTCCTGAGGCAAAGGTAGGTTAGTTGTGGCTATCACCTGGTCAGGTCATTAAGACGGCACACACTTCCAATTTGGCTTAACGTAGGTACGGTAATGGGTGGTCCGGTCATTTTAGGGAACCCAGACGCCCCTCTCTTGCCCCCCAACCCCAGCACTGGGTCGTAACACCAAGACAATGGTGTCGTTGTAGCTGCATTATTTTCCTTGTGACTACGGCTACCTGCGTCGTTCCCCTTCCTTTTATGACCTAAATGTATGTCCTGAAACGGAATATTGTCTCCATAACTCGGCTAGAATTGTGAAGCTTGAGCACACCACGTCGAAACACCAACGCCCAGGCTATGACCACTTAAGGGGTTTAGTACGTAATTCTGACTTTGCATGAGGTGTCTCCTGGCTCACTGTCTGATTATTTATCGATAAACCACATTTAGGCGAGTAAGGTACGATTACTTGCTTCATTTTCTCTTTTATCTTATTTCATAGTTCGACATTATGTTTTACGTTAGACATTAGAGTAGCTTAAGTAGCAGGCTAAGTGCTTCCTTTGGTGACTGTTTCTCCTCTCCTTCCAGTGTCTTCTACCTCAAAATAAAGGTATGATGCCCGTTTTCTATACTGGATTATCACCAAGAGGCAGCACTCTAGCCTGACTCCGTTATGTAAACGACTTACACCAAATCATGCCTTCCCTCGCAGTCAAACTCCACCGATTTGAATATCCCGGGTATTATGGTAGAGCATCGGTCTACGTGTTCCGCTCACATAACAACAATATTGTAGCTCTAAATTCCATGAACATAACTCGAGAAATAGCCTGGTAAAGTAGAACGGGTATGGCTTTTCTATATAGGAACTATGCTACCAGTAACTACATAATGGCTTAATTTAATTCAGGATAAAGGTCTGTTCATTTAGTGATACGAGGTCATTACTGGGGTTAAAGAGTGTCGTGGATGTTATAGGCACAGTGAATATCGATCAGTGCGTGTTGGAGCACCAGCCTCGGGTACAGCGTCACCCTCCTTTTGATGGTGGCGCACACCTAGTTGGCGGCTTTCATATATTTCGTATCATCTCAAACGTTTAAACCGATTCTCTATTAGCGATTTAGCGATTGTTTCATTTATGTCGAACATGTTTAGTAAGAAGACTACTGAAAGCAGCAAATGAGTCCCATTGTCAACACAATGTTATAATGTTTAGATCTTTTGAAAAGGAATTTTCAGAATCCCGCCTAGGCGCCTAGCTAACAGATATGATCATTCATATTTATTTACACTTCCCCAGCCACCCGGCCCACCCTCCGTAAACCAGAATGGTGAGTCGTAGCTCACGGGTTAGACAGAAGCAAACTAAAGGCCCCAACCTCTAGGAGATACATTAAGATGGCCCGTAGTTATAACTTTCCCCGCCATTATTGATCGTATTAGCTAGCGAGGCCTTGCCAGGACACCAAGTACACCCGCCGCCGCCTGCCTGCCTGCCTGACCTCGCTATTGTGGCCCACCAGGCTCGCTGTATCAAGTCTGGGTCGTTATGAGAGGCATTAAGGGAGTATTGTGAGGGTCTTAGCCATGCGCTCCAGGAGGATTTGTGAATAGGGCGAGGACTGGTAGGGAGTGTGTTGGTGAGGCTGCTGACGTTAATCACAAGACAGGTTGACGCTCGCTACCTGTCGCTCTCGCTTGTTAGAATTGATGACTAGCTGATTGGAAGGTTGCCTGGTAGAGCAGAGCAAATGTTGTGAAGCTGCCTCACTCCTCAAGTATTGTGAGGCTGTATTCACTTCTCAAGTATTGTGAGGCTGTCTCACTCCTCAAGTATTGTGTGGCTGCCTCACTCCTCAATTATTGTAAGACTACCTCATTACTTACGTATTGTAAGGCTGCCTCACTCCTCAAGTGTTGTAAGGCTGCCTCACTCCTCAAGTGTTGTGAGGCTGCCTCACTCCTCAAGAGTTGTAAGGCTGCCTCAATCCGCAAATGTTGTGAGGCTGCCTCACTCAAGTGTTGTGAAGCTGTCTCACTCCTGCCTCACTCCTCAAGTATTGTGAGGCTATCTCACTCCTCAAATATTGTGAGGCTGTCTCACTCCTCAAATATTGTGAGGCTGCCTCAATCCTCAAATGTTATGAGGCTGCCTCACCTCAGTGTTGTAAGGCTGCCTCAATCCTCAAATGTTATGAGGCTGCCTCACTTGGGTGGTCATG
>NW_024732780.1:1189594-1210430 GCF_018991925.1 Homarus americanus
AAAGGATATATACGGTTTTGTCAGGGAGGGCACCAAGCCAGCAGTGTGTCTTAGTGTAGGAGGTAACGACATAGGAAAGGTTAGGAATGAGGAACTTTTCAAGAGGTATAGGGAGGCGCTAGGGAAGGTTAGAGATAGGAGAGGGATCCCAATAGTTTGTGGTGTCTTGCCTAGAAGAGGAATTGGTGCTGAATGGTTGTCCAGGGCAATTGCTATAAATTGCCAACTGGAAAAACATTGTGCAAGAAATGATTGTGCGTTCATTGATAACTGGCAACCATTCTATGACAACAACTACCTGTACAGTCGTGACGGAGTACACTTGTCTCGCGCCGGAGTAAAGACATTGTCTGCATCCCTGGAGCGTGAAATTGTCACTCCAAAGGGGGGGTTTCGCCTGTAGAGAGAGGTGGGGGTAAGTGGGAGTCAAAAAACAAGCAGGTCCTGGGG
Source organism: Homarus americanus (assembly GCF_018991925.1). NCBI lineage: Eukaryota > Metazoa > Arthropoda > Malacostraca > Decapoda > Nephropidae > Homarus > Homarus americanus. Next base: position 1,190,045 of record NW_024732780.1, read on the forward strand.
AGTAAAACAGGACCAGGGAAGGGTAGGTTTAAATGTATACTATGCAAACAGTAGGAGCGTTAGAAATAAAATAGACATGCTGAGAGCGGTTGTATGTACCGAGAATGTAGACGTCATAGCAATCACCGAAACTTGGATGAATTTGGCAAGCAAGAACTTTTTATCATAGTACCACATAGAAGGGTACAACCTTTTTCACAAGGACAGGGAAGGTAGGAAGGGGGTAGGGGTCGCACTCTTTGTCAGGGATACATTAAAATGTTGTATTAATATTTCAATAAAGGGTGAAATAGGAACCGAGTCTGTAAGGGTAGAAATTGCAGACGGAAGAGAAAAACTAATTATGGGAGTGATTTACAGGTCCCCAAGTCTTGGGAGAGAAGCGGCTCAGCCCATATGGCAGGAAATGAGTAGGATTGCAAAATATAATAACCTGTGCATTATGGAGGATTTCAACTTCAGAAATATTGACTGGGACAACATTGTAGGTGACTATGAATCTGAAGACTTCCTAGATGCAGTACAGGACAATTTCTTAAAACAACTAATTACAGAACCTACTAGAGGTGACAATATATTAGACCTAGTATTAACAAATAAAGAAAATATTATCAGATATATCACAATAGGGGAAGAACTAGGGAACAGTGATCACAGAGAAATCAGGTTCACCCTAAATTGGGAAATGAAAAACAATGGCAATATGGACAGAGTTAAGAATGTACCTAGGTGAGGTCGCCTGGGAACAGTCAGGTCAGTCCCCGTAGGAACGGATGAGGTCACAGGCGACACAGCAATTGATCATGACTATAATATATTCACTAGTATACTACTTAAAGCACAAGAACAAAATATACCATACAGAAAAATTAGGTCAAATAAAAATGAGCCAAAGAAATGAAATTATAAGAAATTAAAGGGAAGGGAGGAGCAGTTCAGAAAACGGTATAATGAACTATCTAGGAATATTAAGAAAAATGTAAGGAAGGCAAAGAGGGACTACAAAATCAAGATAGCAAGAGAATCCAAGGCGAATCCCAAGGGATTTTTCCAGGTATATAGGACAAAGGTCAAGGACAAAGTGGGACCTTTAAAGTCAGAGAGAGGGGAAGTGATTGATGATAGTGAGAAAATAAGCAAAGCATTAAACGGCTACTTCTGCTCAGTTTTCACAGAAAATTTCACGAGGAAATTCCAGAGGTGGAACTGATATTTAGGGGAAATGAAGAAGAGAAATTAAAGAATATCACTATCAGAAAGGAGGATGTTCTTAAGAAGATAAAAAAATTAAGAAGACAAAATCCCCAGGGCCAGATGAAATTTTAACTCGAGTTTAGACCTAACTCGGACCATATTGCCATTGTTTTTCATTTCCCAATTTAGGGTGAACCTGATTTATCTGTGATCACTGTTCCCTAGTTCTTCCCCTATTAGGGTGTGTCATAGGAGGGAAGATCAGCTAAAACTAATGGCCCATCACTTTTTTGGTAGATTTTAGTGTATATAAACAGAAAATAATTTCAGTTTCAATATTTTGCAACCTTTTGCTAGGTAAATTTTAGCGTGAAATTTATCGAAAATCTAACGTACAGCTGCATTAGTGCATTACAATTAAATAGTGAACATTGCTTTCTGACCATTCTTTAACAACCCAACTAACAATATTTTTCTGTTTCAGATTCTGATGCATTTATAAGTTGATAATATTTGCGATGGCTGCTTGTGTCAGGACGAGAACCAAAAATCAGCCATCTCAGTCACTATCTTGGGTCAGGAGAGAGAGCTCCTGAAGTCGGAGTTGCCTACATTGAGAGATGCTTTGAGATCTGATGTTTTTAATCAGGCAAATCAGTGAAAAGAACCTACAGAACTTACACAAACAAAAGACATTGCCAATTGATATCACCAAAAGCTGTCTTGGCACAGGCCACTCTGGCTAACGCTCAGTTCAAACCTCCAGTCATAACAAGAGTCAGAAGAAGATTAGTGAGGGCTGCTAGCCAGTTGGGGAAAAGACAAGAGATATCTCTCTTGGGAGAGAAAACTTTTGCAATTAGGACAGCTTTGCCAAACAACTGGACCAGTTATTTGACATAATTACTTGCAAGAATTTGGTGTTCTCTGTCCTGAGTTTGGATGCGATCGTGACTGTAAATCCGAGGCCCACATCTCCTGTATTTGCAGCGTGAACTGAAGATACCTGTGGTCGAACTGGCATTTGTCAAAGCACAGAGAGAGAAGAAGACTGGCAGTATAGGGAACTCTCATGATTCCTAGCCAAGATATTCCGGAGTCAAGAGACAGGAGGCTGCCACAGAGAGACAGAAGAGGAGAAGAGTTGCCGAGGAAAAGAGACTTGAGAAGGCCCAGGGTGAGGTAAAAAGGGCGGATGATTGGAGTCAAGCTGATTCAGAGTTTAATGACTTCCCCATGGCTGATCCGAGTGCTGACCAGGAGAATGGTGACTTTGTCCCTAACCCAGAAAATAATGATCCCAAACCTTCCAGGCATAAGATTCGAAATAGGAAAGATATCCTGAGCATAGCTCTGGCCAGCATGCGACACCACACTGCTCTCAGAGAAACTGCAGAGATAGCAACAGCTGCCTGGGTTGACAGTGGTTTGATAACACCTGTTGATGTTCACCTGGTGATAGATCATAACAAAGTAAGGAGAGCTCAGGAGAAACTTGTCAGTAACCTAGAAGAGGAGTTTGATAAGGGGATAAGAGAAAATGGAATCAATTGTTTGTTCTTTGATGGGAGATGGGATGACACTAAAGTGTTCATGAAAGTTGGAGATTCTGACAAGTTGTTCCCTGCCATGGTGAAGGAGGAACACTACTCCTGCTGCAGTGAACCAGGAGGGAAGTATTTGTGGCATTTCACTCCAGAGAAAGATGACATCAGGAAACCAGCTGAGATAGTGGCAGATAACATTGTGAACTGGCTCAGAGAGAGGAACGTAGACCAGACCCTGCAAGCCATTGGAGGGACACTTTCTTCTGAACACAGAATTGGCAAGGGGGGGGGGGTCATACAGTGGATGGCGAGATTGGGAGGAAGCTGGTCTGGATTGTTTGTGACCTCCTAGCAGGGTTTCAAGACATCTGATCCAGGGAGCTGGATGGCAAGACTCTTTCAAACAACAGATGGTCTGGTCCTCTTGGCAAGATGCTGGACTCTGCCACAGAGTTAGAAATAAATCCGAGCTTTGAAAAAATCACAGTTGGCCCTCCACTCGTTGAACTTGCACATACTGTCATTGACGACCTGAGTACTGACCAGTACTATGGTTACATGATTTACAGTGCCATCAAAACTGGGGTCATGCCTGATAGACTTGCTTACCTGCAGATAGGTCCAGTCTCACATTCTAGGTGGCTCACAACGGCTCTCAGGTTCTGCAGAATTTGGGTCGCTCATCATAAACTGAAAGGGAACCAGCTTCACAACCTGAGACTTATTGTCCAATTCATCGTGAGTGTCTACTTGCCAAATTGGTTCAACACCAAAGTCAAGTCATCGTTCTCCGAAGGTCCGAGGCATGTTCTCTTCCAGCTTGAGCTCCTGAGGAGTCAGCCAAGGAAGGTTGTTCAGATTGTGGAGCAGACTGTGAGGAGATCTTCCTGGTATGCTCATCCCGAGGCAGTTCTGCAGACAATGCTCTGCAGTAAGGATGGAGGAGAGAAGAGTGGCAGTCAAAAAGATCTTGGATATGAGACTTATGAGAGGATCTGGGCATGACGAATCAGTTGGTGACGATTTCTTCAGGGTCCAGGAAGACTCCTGAAGTCAATCTGAGTGCCAAGACCCTCACTGATCTCATAGATCTGGATAACATCAGGCTGGCAGTGAGCCCCTCTTACCTGCAGCCTCACCAATGTTCAAGTCAGAGCTTTCCTGGACAACCCCATGCATGTCCCTGCCTGGCCCTCGCACAGCCAGAGTATAGAGCGTTGTGTACAGCAAGTGAGCGAGGCCAGCAGTCACGTGTACAGCCAGGAGAGGAGGGAAGGCTACATCCGAGCTCAGGTGGTCAGCAGGAGGTGATGAGTAGAAACAGAAGCAAGAAAGACATGTTCTCTATGGTGTGCAGCAACACCAGGTCGTAGTAGTAAAACCGGTTTTTGTATTTGATGATTTTGTTTTCTAAAGGAATATTAAATTTAATAAATGTGTCAAGATCATTCGTTTTACTATTCTGGATCATTTTCATCCTAATAAATTAACCTGATACATTTACTTTACTTTAAATAAGCTATTTAGTGGTGTTGGTAAAAGGGTGGGAATACTGAATTTTCATAAGATTTCAAGTTAAAATTTACCTAGCAAAAAATGAAAACTTTTCAAATCTGAAGATATCACATGATTCTGCACATAGAACTACATCTTTAATACCATGGGCCGATTTTTCAAACTCAAAAAAAAAAAAATTCGCCTCCGTATGACACACCCTATTCCCCTATCGTGATATCTCTGATAATATTTTCTTTATTTGTTAATACTAGGTCAAATATATTGTCACCTCTAGTAGGTTCTGTAATTAGTTGTTTTACGAAATTGTCCTGTACTGCCTCACTCCTCAAGTGTTGTAAGGCTGCCTCACTCCTCAAATGATGTGAGGCTGCCTCACTCCTCAAGTATTGTAAGGCTGCCTCACTCTTCAAGTATTGTAAGGCTGCCTCACTCCTTAAGTGTTGTGAGGCTGCCTCACTCTTCAATATTGTGAGGCTGCCTCACTCCTCAAGTATTATAAGGCTGCCTCACTCTTCAAGTATCGTGAGGCTGCCTCACTCCTCCAGTGTTGTGAGGCTGCCTTACTCTTCAAGTATTGTGAGGCTGCCTCACTCCTCAAGTGTTGTAAGGCTGCCTCACTCCTCAGGTGTTGTAAGGCTATCGCACTCCTCAAGTGTTGTGAGGCTGCCTCACTCCTCAAGTGTTGTGAGGCTGCCTCACTCCTCAAGTTTTGTAAGGCTGCCTCACTCCTCAAGTGTTGTGAAGCTGCCTCACTCCTCAAGTATTGTGAGGCTGCCTCACTCCTCAAGTGTTGTGAGGCTGCCTCATTCTTCAAGTATTGTGAGGCTGCCTCACTCCTCAAGTGTTGTAAGGCTGCCTCACTCCTCAGGTGTTGTAAGGCTATCGCACTCCTCAAGTGTTGTGAGGCTGCCTCACTCCTCAAGTTTTGTAAGGCTGCCTCACTCCTCAAGTGTTGTGAGGCTGCCTCACTCCTCAAGTATTGTAAGGCTGCCACACTCCCCAAGTGCTCTGAGGCTGCCTCACTCCTCAAGTGCTCTGAGGCATCAGCATCAAATTACCAGCCGATTAGTTTGGCGTCAGTAGTGGGAAATTTCTTGAATGAATTATAGCAAATAGCATCCGATCGCATTTAGAGAAAAAAAAATTAATCTACGACTCTCAACAAGGGTTACAAACGAAAAATCTTGCCTAACAAATCTGCTGACGTTTTTTAGGAAAGTCTTCGAGGTAGTAGATAATGACGAAAATTACGATGTTATTTACTTAGACTTTAGCAAAGCATTTGACAGAGTACCGCATGAGAGGCTTATGAGAAAAGTTAAGGCTCATGGTATCGAGCGCAAAGTTTTAAATTGGATAAAATCATGGCTCACCGATAGAACGCAGAGGGTCAGCGTAGATGGTGTTAAATCTGAGCGGGGCTGTGTAACCAGTGGGGTTCCCCAGGGGTCAGTACTAGGCCCACTCTTGTTCATAATTTACATAAACGATCTAGATACTGGGATCAGCAGTGACATAAGCAAGTTTGCGGATGACACCAAAATAGGGCGGCAGATTAATTCAGGGCAGGATGCAAATGCACTACAGGAGGATTTAAATAAACTGCAGGGGTGGTCAGAAAAATGACAAATGAAATTCAACACCAGCAAGTGCAGCGTACTTAATATTGGAAGAACAAATACTGTCAATGTATACAGCCTTAACAACATCAACCTAGAGAAGTCGACTTGTGAAAGAGACTTAGGGGTACTTGTATGCCCGGACCTACGGCCTAGAAAACAGTGCATTAATGTTCGAAATAAGGCAAACAGAGTATTAGGTTTTATATCTAGAAGTGTAAGTAAAAAGATTGCAGAGGTCTTAGTGCAACTATATCTTGCGCTAGTTAGGCCGCACCTCGATTATGCGGTTCAGTTCTGGTACCCTTATTATAGAATGGATATCAGTTCACTAGAGTCGGTGCAGCGAAGAATGACGAAAATGATTCCGGGATAGGTTAAAGAAACTAAACTTGCATTCCATAGAAAGACGAAGAGTGCAGGGAGATAGGATAGACGTATTTAAGTGGGTGAAAGGAATCAATAAAGGGGATATAGATAAAGTTCTTAATAATATCCGAGCAGGATAGGACTCGGAGCAACGGATTTAAGTTGGATAAGTTTAGGTTTAGGAGGGAGATAGGAAGGTACTGGTTCACAAATAGGGTGGTGGACGAGTGGAACAAGCTTAGCAACTTTGTAGTAAGTGCTGGAACGCTGGAAAGTTTCAAAAGGAGGCTCGATAGATTCATGGATGATAGAGAGTGGTAGCAACTCTCGACAGGAGCTGCCATACACAGGCCAACCGGCCTATTGCAGACTCCTTATTTTCTTATGTTCTTATGTTCTTATATAGAAACACAGACGTCAGTTGGTGAGCAGTAGTCCGGGAGTCGTGCAGTGTGTGTGGTTGACCGTGTAAGAGCCACGACAGTAGCTCACGTCCATCCTCACATTCCAACTTACATGTTCATTTTACACGACAGGTGCACCGTGTGAACGTCTGAGCATGACTAAGTACTCTCCATGGGAACACTGCTGTTGTGTGAACGCCTAGACACGGTTAAGCAGCGCCCATGTGAAACCTTGCTGTTTGTGAACGTCTGAGCATGACTGTAAGCATTAGATGTGTGTGTGTGTGTGAAGGCCTGAACACAACTAGAAAGCCACTTTGTAAACAATTGATGTATAAGTGGATGGGTAGCTGGTGTGAGTTAAGAATAAAACAGTAGCATAACAAGATCCAATTCTGTCACCAGAGCTTCTCATCTTGCAGTAAAGGTACTTTTTCCGCCTCCTTTAAATGCACTCGCCATCATCAGCTCTCACCCGGTTTTGATGCAACAGTTTAGGGTGAGACGACTAGAACTTCTCCGGTATATCTCCTCCTTCCTGTAACTCAAAGGTCATGGCAGTTGTTAGTATCACTCATGGGCCACCGTCACCCCGAACACCAAGTGTGACGACAACAGTAAATTTCAGTGAACCATCAGAACCGAATAGATATACAGTACACAGACTATTAGGTGAATCATGATGTAAGTACATTATCTAAGTTAATGTTTCACTTTTATGACAATTATGTTGAAATTATTCTGCCTATATGTATGTTTCTTCATTAAGGGAAGATACATACTGTACTGTCTTTCCTGTGTTTCATTTTCTAGCAAACGGTAAACAGAAGAGCGTCTTTTTCCTTTACTTCTGGGATGCTTGTTAGGGTTGAACAGTATAGTGGTACATTATACTCTGTTTCATTTCTTTAACTTTGGAATTTATAAGAATTTTATGAAGACAAAAACGAATATGTTGAGCTGTCCTTTGTGCATATTTAGACCAATTATGATAAACGTTCACATACTGTACATACGCCTCGCTGAAGGCTCCCTTATAAGGATTTTATACGTAAGAATCTGGCATTTTCGTCTTTTTATAGGAATTAAAGATAAAAAAAATCTAACCCGTTATTCTGCTTAATTCAACTAATACTGTATATGCATGGGACTTACCCAAACGAGTTCTTTTAATTTGTATTATAGATAATTTTGAATTGTATTTATTTTTTTGGTCATTTAAAGTAGATCAAACGTCTCCAGAATTGAGCAGTTTCTTGTGTTTTGGGTTCATCATTCTGCAGTATTTTAACTAACTAGCAGATGCCTTCTACACTACTGCCTCTAATATTGATGGATTTGGACTGTCTCTTTAATCAAATTATGGAGTTCAAAGTGTTAGCAACTTTGCTTCATCGAATCATACCTAAAGCGCTTTGCGTAAATTTCAAGTTGTTAATTGCGTAATTGGAATAAGAGATACAGTCCACGTGTTTAAGGAGAAAGTTGTGGAGCAAGACTGTGGCGGTGACTGAGTGAAAGCGAGAGGGGACACAGTAAATATTAAGAATATCTGATATGAGTATGTGAATGAAGGTGAATGAGATGCGAGAGTAAAACTTCAAGAGTAAGAGTGAAAGCTGGTGAGGAACAGAAATAGTTAACCCTTTATAGTAAATTATATAAGAGATATGAGAAGGTGAGTAAGAGAGAGGGAGAGTCAGTGTATGTGTTACGCGTGAGGGAAGGGCGGCAGACAGTACCAGAACGAGGTGGAGGTGGAGCGCGTCTCTGGTCTTAGACAATAATGGGTGGAGGTGGGTGCTGGCTGCTCTTGGGGGGTGTGAGGGGGAGGGGCGTGAGCGTATGCAGGGTAAGCCACTTCCTGACACACATAAACCACATCCACCCGTCCATTACCGACCCTGAAATATCTTACCTTTATAATTTCGGTACAAACTAAATAAATAGAAAGGTTCTAGCTCGTCTAGTTCGAATTAAAAACAATAGGTTATTGGTAGCTACAAGTGGAATGTCAAGTAAACGAGGTTGGGCGGGAAAAATATATTTCCACCACTTTTATCCAATGTTTATTACCCGTTTGGTGCTGTTATTGACCAGTGGATCAGCGAAGATTCAAGCTCTCTGGGGTGACGTGAGGGAGATTGAGCCCCGGGGATTAAGAGCGGTGCAGTGTTCACAATTAAACATATATTAGGAGTAAAATGGACAGCCGTCGACTCGCTTTTCCTTTCCTTTATGGTGCGGGAGGAGGTACGGTCCCCGTGGCGTCCCGTGCCTCCTCACCACACCATCGCCCTATATAAACCCTGAGTGGCTCCCTCACTGCTAATGTCCTGTTTTAGTTTCATCGACGTCATATCGCGGTATATTATAGATGAGAAAGATTAAAAGTTATGTTGCAGGTATCATATAAGGGCTTCGAAAATAGTGCGTTAATTATCCATAGTTGTATAGTTAATGTTTACGTTGGTGTAAGGTTGGCTCCTCCGTTATCTATAAACCTCACTTTGGGCCCGACCCATTCTTATCTCATCTACATAATATTATTTTGTAAATAGAAATAGAAACACTCGGGTCACTATTCCTCGTTGGTCGTTTGTTCGGTGGATCAGATGATCAGCTTTATCTCCTAAATGTAATGCTATCGAAGATTGCGGTCACTGGCTCTCTGGATTTGTGGGGTGAGGCTAGAGGAAGACCTAAAAATTTCCGCGCCCTGCAGCAACCACCATTATTGTCGTCTCCCTCGGTTATGCCATTGTTCTCCTGAGGCAAAGGTAGGTTAGTTGTGGCTATCACCTGGTCAGGTCATTAAGACGGCACACACTTCCAATTTGGCTTAACGTAGGTACGGTAATGGGTGGTCCGGTCATTTTAGGGAACCCAGACGCCCCTCTCTTGCCCCCCAACCCCAGCACTGGGTCGTAACACCAAGACAATGGTGTCGTTGTAGCTGCATTATTTTCCTTGTGACTACGGCTACCTGCGTCGTTCCCCTTCCTTTTATGACCTAAATGTATGTCCTGAAACGGAATATTGTCTCCATAACTCGGCTAGAATTGTGAAGCTTGAGCACACCACGTCGAAACACCAACGCCCAGGCTATGACCACTTAAGGGGTTTAGTACGTAATTCTGACTTTGCATGAGGTGTCTCCTGGCTCACTGTCTGATTATTTATCGATAAACCACATTTAGGCGAGTAAGGTACGATTACTTGCTTCATTTTCTCTTTTATCTTATTTCATAGTTCGACATTATGTTTTACGTTAGACATTAGAGTAGCTTAAGTAGCAGGCTAAGTGCTTCCTTTGGTGACTGTTTCTCCTCTCCTTCCAGTGTCTTCTACCTCAAAATAAAGGTATGATGCCCGTTTTCTATACTGGATTATCACCAAGAGGCAGCACTCTAGCCTGACTCCGTTATGTAAACGACTTACACCAAATCATGCCTTCCCTCGCAGTCAAACTCCACCGATTTGAATATCCCGGGTATTATGGTAGAGCATCGGTCTACGTGTTCCGCTCACATAACAACAATATTGTAGCTCTAAATTCCATGAACATAACTCGAGAAATAGCCTGGTAAAGTAGAACGGGTATGGCTTTTCTATATAGGAACTATGCTACCAGTAACTACATAATGGCTTAATTTAATTCAGGATAAAGGTCTGTTCATTTAGTGATACGAGGTCATTACTGGGGTTAAAGAGTGTCGTGGATGTTATAGGCACAGTGAATATCGATCAGTGCGTGTTGGAGCACCAGCCTCGGGTACAGCGTCACCCTCCTTTTGATGGTGGCGCACACCTAGTTGGCGGCTTTCATATATTTCGTATCATCTCAAACGTTTAAACCGATTCTCTATTAGCGATTTAGCGATTGTTTCATTTATGTCGAACATGTTTAGTAAGAAGACTACTGAAAGCAGCAAATGAGTCCCATTGTCAACACAATGTTATAATGTTTAGATCTTTTGAAAAGGAATTTTCAGAATCCCGCCTAGGCGCCTAGCTAACAGATATGATCATTCATATTTATTTACACTTCCCCAGCCACCCGGCCCACCCTCCGTAAACCAGAATGGTGAGTCGTAGCTCACGGGTTAGACAGAAGCAAACTAAAGGCCCCAACCTCTAGGAGATACATTAAGATGGCCCGTAGTTATAACTTTCCCCGCCATTATTGATCGTATTAGCTAGCGAGGCCTTGCCAGGACACCAAGTACACCCGCCGCCGCCTGCCTGCCTGCCTGACCTCGCTATTGTGGCCCACCAGGCTCGCTGTATCAAGTCTGGGTCGTTATGAGAGGCATTAAGGGAGTATTGTGAGGGTCTTAGCCATGCGCTCCAGGAGGATTTGTGAATAGGGCGAGGACTGGTAGGGAGTGTGTTGGTGAGGCTGCTGACGTTAATCACAAGACAGGTTGACGCTCGCTACCTGTCGCTCTCGCTTGTTAGAATTGATGACTAGCTGATTGGAAGGTTGCCTGGTAGAGCAGAGCAAATGTTGTGAAGCTGCCTCACTCCTCAAGTATTGTGAGGCTGTATTCACTTCTCAAGTATTGTGAGGCTGTCTCACTCCTCAAGTATTGTGTGGCTGCCTCACTCCTCAATTATTGTAAGACTACCTCATTACTTACGTATTGTAAGGCTGCCTCACTCCTCAAGTGTTGTAAGGCTGCCTCACTCCTCAAGTGTTGTGAGGCTGCCTCACTCCTCAAGAGTTGTAAGGCTGCCTCAATCCGCAAATGTTGTGAGGCTGCCTCACTCAAGTGTTGTGAAGCTGTCTCACTCCTGCCTCACTCCTCAAGTATTGTGAGGCTATCTCACTCCTCAAATATTGTGAGGCTGTCTCACTCCTCAAATATTGTGAGGCTGCCTCAATCCTCAAATGTTATGAGGCTGCCTCACTAGGGTGTGTCATACGGAGGCGAATTTTTTTTTTTGAGTTTGAAAAATCGGCCCATGGTATTAATGATGTAGTTCTATGTGCAGAATCATGTGATATCTTCAGATTTGAAAAGTTTTCATTTTTGCTAGGTAAATTTTAACTTGAAATCTTATGAAAATTCAGTATTCCCACCCTTTTACCAACACCACTAAATAGCTTATTTAAAGTAAAGTAAATGTATCAGGTTAATTTATTAGGATGAAAATGATCCAGAATAGTGAAACTAATGATCTTGACACATTTATTAAATTTAATATTCCTTTAGAAAACAAAATCATCAAATACAAAAACCGGTTTTACTACTACGACCCGGTGTTGCTGCACACCATAGAGAACATGTCTTTCTTGCTTCTGTTTCTACTCATCACCTTCCTGCTGACCACCTGAGCTCGGATGTAGCCTTCCCTCCTCTCCTGGCTGTACACGTGACTGCTGGCCTCGCTCACTTGCTGTACACAACGCTCTATACTCTGGGTGTGCGAGGGCCAGGCAGGGGCATGCAGGAAAGCTCTGACTTGAACATTGGTGAGGCTGCAGGTAAGAGGGGGCTCACTGCCAGCCTGGATGTTATCCAGATCTATGAGATCAGTGAGGGTCTTGGCACCTAGATTGACTTCAGGAGTCTTCCTGACCCTGAAGAAATCGTCACCAACTGATTCGTCATGCCCAGATCCTCTCATAAGTCTCATATCCAAGATCTTTTTGACTGCCACTCTTCTCTCCTCCTCATCCTTACTGCAGAGCATTGTCTGCAGAACTGCCTCGGATGAGCATACCAGGAAGATCTCCTCACAGTCTGCTCCACAATCTGAACAACCTTCCTTGGCTGACTCCTCAGGAGCTCAAGCTGGAAGAGAACATGCCTCGGACCTTCGGAGAACGATGACTTGACCTTGGTGTTGAACCAATTTGGCAAGTAGACACTCACGATGAATTGGACAATAAGTCTCAGGTTGTGAAGCTGGTTCCCTTTCAGTTTATGATGAGCGACCCAAATTCTGCAGAACCTGAGAGCCGTTGTGAGCCACCTAGAATGTGAGACTGGACCTATCTGCAGGTAAGCAAGTCTATCAGGCATGACCCCAGTTTTGATGGCACTGCAAATCATGTAACCATAGTACTGGTCAGTACTCAGGTCGTCAATGACAGTATGTGCAAGCTCAACGAGTGGAGGGCCAACTGTGATTTTTTCAAAGCTCGGATTTATTTCTAACTCAGTGGCAGAGTCCAGCATCTTGCCAAGAGGACCAGACCATCTGTTGTTTGAAAGAGTCTTGCCATCCAGCTCCTGGATCAGATGTCTGAGTGGCAACTCGTTGGTGTGGAGGTCACAAACAATCCAGACCAGCTTCCTCCCAATCTTCCGCTCTATCCACTGTATGACCCCCCCTTGCCACCCTGTGTTCGTGTTGGTGCTGTCCCCTCCAATGGCCTGCAGGGTCTGGTCTACGTTCCTCTCTCTGAGCCAGTTCACAATGTTATCTGCCACTATCTCAGCTGGTTTCCTGATGTCATCTTTCTCTGGAGTGAAATGCCACAAATACTTCCCTCCTGGTTCACTGCAGCAGGAGTAGTGTTCCTCCTTCACCATGGCAGGGAACAACTTGTCAGAATCTCCAACTTTCATGAACACTTTAGTGTCATCCCTTCTCCCATCAAAGAACAAACAATTGATTCCATTTTCTCTTATCCCCTTATCAAACTCCTCTTCTAGGTTACTGACAAGTTTCTCCTGAGCTCTCCTTACTTTGTTATGATCTATCACCAGGTGAACATCATCAGGTGTTATCAAACCACCGTCAATCCAGGCAGCTGTTGCTATCTCTGCAGTTTCTCTGAGACCAGTGTGGTGTCGCATGCTGGCCAGAGCTATGCTCGGGATATCTTTCCTATTTCGAATCTTATGCCTGGAAGGTTTGGGATCACTATTTTCTGGGTTAGGGACAAAGTCAGCATTCTCCTGGTCAGCACTCGGATCAGCCATGGGGAAGTCATTAAACTCTGAATCAGCTTGACTCCAATCATCGGCCTTTTTTACCTCACCCTGGGCCTTCTCAAGTCTCTTTTCCTCGGCAACTCTTCTCCTCTTCTGTCTCTCTGTGGCAGCCTCCTTTCTCTTGGACTCCGGAATATCTTGGCTAGAAATCATGAGAGCCCCTATACTGCAGTCTTCTCTCTGTGCTTTGACAAAATGCCAGTTCGATCTGGAATCTTCAGTTCACGCTTGCAAATACCGGAGATGTGGGCCTCGGATTTACGATCGCGATCGCGCTTGCTCCTTCAGGACAGAGAACAATTGGGCGCACAAATGGTATGTCAAATAACTGGTCCAGTTGGCGGCGAAATTCACATCCCTTAACTGCAAGATTTCCCTCTCTCCCAGAGATATCTCTTGCCTTTTCCCAACTTCAGCTGTGATCTCTCACTAATCTTCTTCTGACTTGTTGTATTTGGAGCGAACTGGCGTTAGCCAGGGGTGTACTGTGCCGGGCAACTTGGTCATATCACTGTAATATCGTTGTTTGTGTAAGTTGCTGGTTCTTTTCACTGGATTTTGCTGGGTTAAAACACCGTATCTCAAAAGCATCTCTCAATGTAGGCAACTCCGACTTCAGGAGCTCTCTCCCAGACCCAAGATAGTGACTGAGATGGCTGGATTTTTGGTTCCTCGTCCTGACACAAGCAGCCATCGCAAATATTATCAACTTATAAATGCATCAGAATCTGAAACAGAAAAAAATATTGTTAGTTGGGTTGTTAAAGAATGAAGTCAGAAAACAATGTTCACTATTTAATTGTAATGCACTATTGCAGCTGTACGTTAGATTTTCGATAAATTTCACGCTAAAATTTACCTAGCAAAAGGTTGCAAAATATTGAAACTGAAATTATTTTCTGTTTATATACACTAAAATCTACCCAAAAAGTAATGGGCCATTAGTTTTAGCTGATGTTCCCTCCTATGACACACCCTAATATATATTTCATTAGCCCAATAAATCACTCGGACTTCTACATATAATCAACACCTCACCCTACCAGGATTCAAACCCACGATCTTATAATTGTGACCGGGGTATGCTACCTCTGGGCCACCAGGACAATAAAAGCAGTCCTAGACTCTACTATATTTCACACAAAGCCTGTTAAACGACCTTATGGCGCCATTAACCTCTAATGGGGACCACCCGTGCCGCTTAGGTGATCAGGGCAACGTTTTACCAAATCTGGCTTCGAAACACGAGGATCCATATATATTTCATTAGCCCAATAAAGCACGCGGACTTCTACATATAATCAACCCCTCACCCCACCAGGATTTGAACCCACGATCTTATAATTGTGACCGGGGAACGCTACCTCTGGGCCGCTAGGACAATAAAAGCAGTCCTTGACTCTGTTATATTTCACACAAAGCGTGTTCAACGAGCTTATGGCGCCGTGAACCACTATAGGGGACCAACCGTGCCGCTTAGGTGATCAGAGCAACGTTTTACCAAATGCGGCTTCGAAATACGAGGATTCAAATATATTTCATTAGCCCAATAAAGCACTCGGACTTCTACATATAATCAACACTTCACCCCACCAGGATTCAAACCCACGGTCTTATAATTGTGATCGGGGTATGCTACCTCTGGGCCACCAGGACAATAAAAGCAGTCCTAGACTCTGCTAAATTTCACACAAAGCCTGTTCAACGAGTTTGGCTGGAGCCTCTATCTCGGGGACCACCCATGCCTTGGAGTGATCAGAGCAACGTTTTACCAAATCTTGACCGAAACACGAGGATCCGCCATATGTTTCATTAGCCCAATAAAGCCTCGGACTTCACCATTTTAGTAACACCTCACCCGCAGGTTTAGAACCCCACGTCCTAATTGTGACCGGGGAACGCTTCTCTATTACCAGGACATTAAGCATTTCCTAGAGATCTGTTATATTTCAAACAAAGCCTGTTCAGCGAGCTTATGGCGCCGTGAACCTCTAATGGGGACCCCCGTGCAGCAAGTGATCGGTAACATTTTTGCAAATGTGAAAACTGAAACCCGAGGATCCTATATATTTTGTTGAACCCATTAAGCACGCCAGACTTCACATATAATCAACACCTCACCCACCAGGTTTGAACCCACAATCTTGTATAATTTGTGACTGGGGGCCCGCTACCTCTGGGCCACCAGGACGGCAAGGAAAACAGTCCTAGACTCTGCTATATTTCACATGAGCCTGTTCCAGGCTTGGTAGCCGTGGCAGACCTCTAATGGGGACCACCCCCGTTGCCGCTTAGGTGATCAGACCAACATTTTTTACCAAATCTTGACCCGAAACAAGAAGGATCCATATATATTTCATTAGCCCAATAAAGCACGTGGACTTCTACATTTAATCAACACCTCACCCCACCAGGATTTGAACCCACGATCTTCTAATTGTGACCGGGGAACGCTACCTCTGGCCTACCAGGACACTAAAAGCATTCCTAGACTCTGCTATATTTCACACAAAGCCTGTTCAACGAGCTTATGGCGCCGTGAACCTCTAATGGGGATCCCCCGTGCCGCTTAGGTGATCAGAGCAACGTTTTACCAAATGTGGCTTCGAAACCCGAGGATCCATATATATTTCATTAGACCATTAAAACACGCGGACTTCTACATATAATCAACACCTCACACCACCAGGATTTGAACCCACAATCTTATAATTGTAACCGGGAGACGCTACCTCTGGGCCACCAGGAAACTAAAAGCATTCCTAGACTCTACTATATTTCACACAAAGCCTGTTCAACGAGCTTATGGCGCCGTGAACCTCTAATGGGGACCACCCGTGCCGCTTAGGTGATCAGAGCAACGTTTTACCAAATGTGGCTTCAAAACCCGAGGATCGATATATATTTCATTAGACCATTAAAGCATGCGGACTTCTACATATAATCAACACCTCAACCCACCAGGATTTGAACCCACAATCTTATAATTGTGACCGGGGGACGCTACCTCTGGGCCACCAGGACAATAAAAGCAGTCCTAGACTCTGCTATATTTCACACAAAGCCTGTTCAACGAGCATATGGCGCCGTGAACCTCTAATGGGGACCACAAGTGCAGCTTAGGTGATCAGACCAACATTTTACCAAATGCGGCCGAAACAAGAGGATCCACTATATATTTCATTAGCTGGCAATAAAGCTTTGGACTTCTACATTTTAATCTTCCTCTTTGGGGTTTGAACCTGATCTTATAATTGTGACGAGAATGCTACTCTGGGCCACCAGGACAATAAAAGCAGTCCTAGACTCTGCTATATTTCACACAAGCCTGTTCAACGACTTATGGCGCCGTGAACCTCTATTGATCAGAGCAACGTTTTTGCAAATGAAATGGCTGCGAGGGATCATATATATTTCCATTGGCCCAATAAATAAGTTTATTTATATAAATCAACACACTCACACAGAGTTAGAACCCACGATCTTCTAATTGTGACCGGGGAACGCTACCTCTGGGCCTAAAGACACTAAAGCATTCCTAGACTCTGCTATATATTTCACACAAAGCCTGTTCAACGAGCTTATGGCGCCGTGAACCTCTAATGGGGATCCCTCGTGCCGCTTAGGTGATCAGAGCAACGTTTTACCAAATGTGGCTTCGAAACCCGAGGATCCATATATATTTCATTAGACCATTAAAGCACGCGGACTTCTACATATAATCAACACCTCACCCCACCAGGATTTGAACCCACAATCTTATAATTGTGACTGGGGGACGCTACCTCTGGGCCATAGGAAACTAAAAGCATTCCTAGACTCTGCTATATTTCACACAAAGCCTGTTCAACGAGCTTATGGCGCCGTGAACCTCTAATGGGGACCACCCGTGCCGCTTAGCTGATCAGAGCAACGTTTTACCAAATGTGGCTTCGATATCCGAGGATCTATATATATTTCATTAGACCATTAAAGCACGCGGACTTCTACATATAATCAACACCTCACCCCACCAGGATTTGAACCCACAATCTTATAATTGTGACCGGGGGACGCTACCTCTGGGCCACCAGGACAATAACAGCAGTCCTAGACTCTGCTATATTTCACACAACGCCTGTTCAACGAGCTTATGGCGCCGTGAACCTCTAATGGGGACAACCCGTGCCGCTCAGGTGATCAGACCAACATTTTACCAAATGCGGCTTCGAAACAAGAAGGATCCATATATATTTCATAAGCCCAATAAAGCACGCAGACTTCTACATTTAATCAACACCTCACCCCACCAGGGTTTGAACCCACGATCTTATAATTGTGACCGGGGAACGCTACCTCTGGGCCACCAGGACAATAAAAGCAGTCCTAGACTCTGCTATATTTCACACAAAGCCTGTTCAACGAGCTTATGGCGTCGTGAACCTCTAATGGGGACCACCCGTGCCACTTAGGTGAACAGAGCAACGTTTTGCCAAATGCGGCTTCGAAACAGGAGAATCCATATATATTTCATTAGCCCAATAAAGCACGCGGACTTCTACATATAATCAACACCTCACCCCACCAGGATTTGAACCCACAATCTTATAATTGTGACCGGGGGACGCTACCTCTGGGCCACCAGGACAATAACAGGAGTCCTAGACTCTGCTATATTTCACACAAAGCCTGTTCAACGAGCTTATGGCGCCGTGAACCTCTAATGGGGAAAACCCGTGCCGCTTAGGTGATCAGACCAACATTTTACCAAATGCGGCTTCGAAACAAGAAGGATCCATATATATTTCATAAGCCCAATAAAGCACGCAGACTTCTACATTTAATCAACACCTCACCCCACCAGGGTTTGAACCCACGATCTTATAATTGTGACCGGGGAACGCTACCTCTGGGACACCAGGACAATAAAAGCAGTCCTACACTCTGCTATATTTCACACAAAGCCTGTTCAACGAGCTTATGGCGCCGTGGGCCTCTAATGCGAGACAACTCATGCGCTTAGGTGATCAGAGCAACGTTTTACCAAATCGGCTTCGAAACCACGAAGGATCATATATATTTCATTGGCTTAATAAAAGCATCTTGGACTTCTTCGCCTAATCAACACCTCCTCCACAGGATTAGAACCCGATCTTCTAAGGTAGCGGCCGGGGAGCGCTACTCTGGCCCACCAGGACACTAAAGCATGTGGTGGCGACCGGAGGCGCTACTCTGAACACCGAGAAACTAAAGCAGTCCTAGACTCTGCTATATTTCACACAAAGCCTGTTCAGCGAGCTTATGTCGCCGTGAACCTCTAATGGGGACCACCCGTGCCGCTTAGGTGATCAAAGCAACGTTTTACCAAATGCGGTTTCAAAACACGAGGGTCCATATATATTTCATTAGCCCAATAAAGCACGCGGACTTCTACATATAATCAACACCTAAACCTACCAGGATTTGAACCCGCGATCTTATAATTGTGACCGGGGAACGCTACCTCTGGGCCACCAGGACAATAAAAGCAGTCCTAGACTCTGCTATATTTCACACAAAGCTTGTTCAACGAGCTTATGGCGCGTGAACCTCTAATGGGGACCACCCGTCCCGCTTAGGTGATCAGAGCAACGCTTAACCCAATGCAGCTTCGAAACACGAGGATCCATATATATTTCATTAGCCCAATAAAGCACGCGGACTTCTACATATAACCAACACCTCACCCCACCAGGATTTGAACCCACGATCTTCTAGTATGACGGGGAACATTACCTCCCTAGGCCCACCAGGACACTAAAAGCAGTCCTAGACTCTACTATATTTCACACAAAGACTGTTCAACGACCGTATGGCGCCATGAACCTCTAATGGGGACCACCCGTGCCGCTTAGGTGATCAGAGCAACATTTTACCAAATCCGGCTTGGAAACACGAGGATCCATATATATTAGTGTGTCATACGGAGGCGAATTTTTTTTTTTGAGTTTGAAAAATCGGCCCATGGTATTAATGATGTAGTTCTATGGGCAGAATCATGTGATATCTTCAGATTTGAATAGTTTTTATTTTTTGCTAGGTAAATTTTAACTTGAAATCTTATGAAAATTCAGTATTCCCACCCTTTTACCAACACCACTAAATAGCTTATTTAAAGTAAAGTAAATGTATCAGGTTAATTTATTACGATGAAAATGATCCAGAATAGTGAAACGAATGATCTTGACACATTTATTAAATTTATTATTCCTTTAGAAAACAAAATCATCAAATACAAAAACCAGTTTTACTACTACGACCCGGTGTTGCTGCACACCATAGAGAACATGTTTTTCTTGCTTCTGTTTCTACTCATCACCTTCCTGCTGACCACCTGAGCTCGGATGTAGCATTCCCTCCTCTCCTGGCTGTACACGTGACTGCTGGCCTCGCTCACTTGCTGTACACAACGCTCTATACTCTGGGTGTGCGAGGGCCAGGCAGGGACATGCATGGGTTTGTCCAGGAAAGCTCTGACTTGAACATTGGTGAGGCTGCAGGTAAGAGGGGGCTCACTGCTAGCCAGGATGTTATCCAGATCTATGAGATCAGTGAGGGTCTTGGCACCTAGATTGACTTCAGGAGTCTTCCTGACCCTGAAGGAATCGTCACCAACTGATTCGTCATGTCCAGATCCTCTCATAAGTCTCATATCCAAGATCTTTTTGACTGCCAATCTTCTTTCCTCCTCATCCTTATTGCAGAGCATTGTCTGCAGAACTGCCTCGGGATGAGCATACCAGGAATATCTCCTCACAGTCTGCTCC
>NW_024732780.1:1210530-1243473 GCF_018991925.1 Homarus americanus
TTGAAGAGTGAGGTAGGCTCACAATACTCGAGGAGTGAGGCAGCTTTACAATACTTGAGGAGTGAGGCAGCCTCACAACACTTGAGGAGTGAGGCAGCCTCAGAGTACTTGAGGAGTGAGGCAGCCTCAGAGCACTTGAGGAGTGAGGCAGCCTCAGAGCACTTGGGGAGTGTGGCAGCCTTACAATGCTTGAAGAGTGGGCAGTCTTACTACACTTGAGGAGTGAGACAGCCTCACAACACTTGAGGAGTGAGGCAGCCTCACAATACTTGAAGAGTGAGGTAGGCTCAAAATACTCGAGGAGTGAGGCAGCTTTACAATACTTGAGGAGTGAGGCAGCCTCACAACACTTGAGGAGTGAGGCAGCCTCAGAGCACTTGAGGAGTGAGGCAGCCTCAGAGCACTTGGGGAGTGTGGCAGCCTTACAATGCTTGAGGAGTGAGGCAGCCTCACAACACTTGAGGAGTGAGACAGCCTTAAAAAACTTCAGGAGTGAGGCAACCTCACAACACTTGAGGAGTGAGGCAGCCTCACAACACTTGAGGAGTGCGATAGCCTCACAAAACTTGAAGAGTGAGGCAGACTCACAACACTTGAGGAGTGAGGCAGCCTCACAAAACTTGAAGAGTGAGGCAGCCTTACAATACTTGAGGAGTTAGGCACCCTCACAATAATTCAAGAGTGAGGCAGCCTCAAAACACTTAAGGAGAGAGGCAGCCTTACAATACTTGAGGAGTGAGGCAGCCTCACAATACTTGAAGAGTGAGGCAGGCTCACAATACTTGAGGAGTGAGGCAGCCTCACAACATTTGAGGAGGGAGGCAGCCTCACAACACTTGAGGAGTGAGGCAGCCTCACAACACTTGAGGAGTGAGGCAACCTCACAACAATTGAGGCGTGAGGCAGCCTCACAACACTTGAGGAGTGAGTCAGCCTCACAACACTTGAGGAGTGAGGGAGCCTCACAACACTTGAGTGAGGCAGCCTTACAACACTTGAGGAGTGAGGCAGCCTTACAACACTTGAGGAGTGAGGCAGCCTCACAACATTTGAGGAGTGAGGCAGCCTCATAACACTTGAGGAGTGAAATAGCCTCACAACACTTGAGGAGTGAGAGAGCCTCACAACACATGAGGAGTGAGGCAGCCTTACAACGCTTGAGGAGTGAGGCAGCCCTTACATTACTTAAGGAGTGAGGCAGCCTCACAGTACTTGAGGAGTGAGGCAGTCTTACAATACTTGAGGGGTGAGACAGCCTCACGATGCTTGAGGAGTGAGACAGCCTCACAACACCTGAGGAGTGAGGCAGCCACACACCATTTGAGGTGTGAGGCAGCCTTACAACACTTGAGGAGTGAGGCAGCCTCACAATACTTGATGAGTGAGGCAGCCTCACAACACTTGAGGAGTGAGGCAGCCTCACAACACTTGAGGAGTGAGGCAGCCTCACAACACTTGAGGAGTGAGGCAGCCTCACAACACTTGAGGAGTGAGGCAGCCTCACAACATTTGAGGAGTGAGGCAGCCTCACAACACTTGAGGAGTGAGGCAGCTTTACAACACTTGAGGAGTGAGGCAGCCACACAATACTTGAGGAGTGAGACACCCTTACAACACTTGTCTGAGGCAACCTCACAATACTTCAGGAGGCAGCCTCACAATACTTGAGGAGTGAGACAGCCTCACAATACTTGAGGAGTGAGGCAGCTTTACAACACTTGAGGAGTGAGGCAGCCTCACAATACTTGAGGAGTGAGACAGCCTTATAACACTTGAGAAGTGAGGCAGCCTCACGACACTTGAGTGAGGCAGCCTCACAACACTTGAGGAGTGAGGCAGCCTCAGAGTACATGAGGAGTGAGGCAGCCTGAGAGCACGTGAGGAGTGAGGCAGCCTCAGAACACTTGGGGAGTGTGGCAGCCTTACAATGCTTGAGGAGTGAGGGAGCCTCACACCACTTCAGGAGTGAGACAGCCTTGCAAAACTTGAGGAGTGAGGCAGCCTCACAACACTTGAGGAGTGAGGCAGCCTCACAACACTTGAGGAGTGCGATAGCCTCAGAATACTTGAAGAGTGAGGCAGACTCACAAAACTTGAGGAGTGAGGCAGCCTCACAAAACTTGAAGAGTGAGGCAGCCTTACAATACTTCAGTGAGGCAGCCTCAAAATTCTATGAAGAGTGAGGCAGCCTCACAACACTTAAGGAGTGAGGAAGCCTTACAATACTTGAGTAGTGAGGCAGCTTTACAATACTTGAGGAGTGAGGCAGCCTCACAGTACTTGAGGAGGGAGGCAGCCTCACATCATTTGAAGAGTGAGGCAGCCTCACAATACTTGAGGAGTGAGGCAGCTTCACAGCACTTGAGGAGTGAGGCAGCCTCACAATACTTGAGGAGTGAGGCAGCTTTACAATACTTGAGTAGTGAGGCAGCCTTACGATACTTGAGGAGTGAGGCAGACTCACAACATTTGAGGAGTGAGGCAGCCTCACAACACTTTTAGAGTGAGGCAGCCTCACAACACTTGAGGAGTGAGGCAGCCTCACAACACTTGAGGAGTGAGTCAGCCTCACAACACTTGAGGAGTGAGGCAGCCTCACAACACTTGAGGAGTGAGGCAGCCTTACAACACTTGAGGAGTGAGGCAGCCTTACAACAATTGAGGAGTGAGGCAGCCTCACAACATTTGAGGAGTGAGGCAGCCTCATAACACTTGAGGAGTGAGAGAGCCTCACAACACATGAGTGAGGCAGCCTTACAACGCTTGAGGAGTAAGGCAGCCCTTACAATACTTAAGGAGTGAGGCAGCCTCACAATACTTGAGGAGTGAGGCAGTCTTACAATACTTGAGGAGTGAGGCAGCTTCACAACATTTGTGGAGTGAGGCAGCCTCACAACACTTGAGGAGTAAAACAGTCTCACAACACTTGAGGAGTGAGACAGCCTCACAACACTTGAGGAGTGAGGCATCTTTACAGCACTTGAGGAGTGAGGCAGCCTTACAATACGTAAGTAATGAGGTAGTCTTAAAATACTTGAAGAGTGAGGCAGCCACACAATACTTGAGGAGTGAGACAGCCTTACAACACTTGAATGAGGCAACATCACATTACTTCAGGAGGCAGCCTCACAATACTTGAGTGAGGCAGCCTTATAACACTTGAGAAGTGAGGCAGCCTCATGACACTTGAGTGAGGCAGCCTCACAACACTTGAGGAGTGAGGCAGCCTTGCAATACTTAAGGAGTGAGGCAGCCTCACGACACTTGAGTGAGGCAGCCTCACAATACTTGAGGAGTGAGACAGCCTTATAACACTTGAGAAGTGAGGCAGCCTCACGACACTTGAGTGAGGCAGCTTCACGACACTTGAGTGAGGACAGCCTCACATTACTTCAGGCGTGAGGCAGCCTTACAATACTTGAGTGAGGCAGCCTCACAATACTTGAGAAGTGAGGTAGCCTCACAACACTTGTGGAGTGAGGCACCCACACAACACTTGAGTAGTGAGGCAGCCTCAGAGTACTTGAGGAGTGAGGCAGCCTAAGAACCCTTGGGGAGTGTGGCAGCCTTACAATGCTTGAGGAGTGAGGGAGCCTCACACCACTTGAGGAGTGAGACAGCCTTGCAAAACTTGTGGAGTGAGGCAGCCTCACAACAATTGAGGAGTGAGGCAGCCTCGCAACACTTGAGGAGTGCGATAGCCTCAGAATACTTGAAGAGTGAGGCAGACTCACAAAACTTGAGGAGTGAGGCAGCCTCACAAAACTTGAAGAGTGAGGCAGCCTTACAATACTTGAGCGAGGCAGCCTCACAATACTTGAAGAGTGAGGCAGCCTCACAACACTTAAGGAGTGAGGAAGCCTTACAATACTTGAGGAGTGAGGCAGCCTCACAATACTTGTGGAGTGAGGCAGGCTCACAATACTTGAGGAGTGAGGCAGCTTTACAATACTTGAGGAGTGAGGCAGCCTCACAGTACTTGAGGAGTGAGGCAGCCTCACATCATTTGAGGAGTGAGGCAGCCTCACAACACTTGAGGAGTGAGGCAGCCTTACAACACTTGAGGAGTGAGGCAGCCTCACAACATTTGAGGAGTGAGGCAGCCTCAGAACACTTGAGGAGTACGACAGCCTCAGAATACTTGAAGCGTGAGGCAGCCTCACAATACTTAAGGAGTGAGGCAGTCTTACAATACTTGAAGAGTGAAGCAGCCTCACAATGCTTGAGGAGTGAGGCAGCCTCACAATACTTGAGAAGTGAGGCAGCTTTACAATACTTGAGGAGTGAGGCAGCCATACAATACTTGAGGAGTGAGGCAGCCTCACAAAATTTGAGGAGTGATGCAGCCTCACACCACTTGAGGAGTGAGCCAGCCTCACAACAATTGCGGAGTGATTCAGCCTCACAACACTTGAGCAGTGAGGCAGCCTCACAACAATTGAGAGAGGCAGCCTTACAACACATGAGGAGTGAGGCAGCCTTACAACACTTGAGGAGTGAGGCAGCCTCACAACATTTAAGGAGTGAGGCAGCCTCACAACATTTGAGGAGTGAGGCAGCATAATAACACTTAAAGAGTGAAACAGCCTCACAACACTTGAGGAGTGAGACATCCTCACAACGCTTGAGGAGTGAGGAAGCCTTACAACACTTGAGGAGTGAGGCAGCCCTTACAATACTTAAGGAGTGAGGCAGCCTCACAATAATGGAGGAGTGAGACAGCCTCACAGCACCTGAGGAGTGAGACAGCCTCACAACACTTGAGGAGTGAGACAGCTTTACAATACTTAAGGAGTGAGGCAGTCTAACAGTACTTGAGGGGTGAGGCAGCCTCATGATA
Source organism: Homarus americanus (assembly GCF_018991925.1). Taxonomy (NCBI): domain Eukaryota; kingdom Metazoa; phylum Arthropoda; class Malacostraca; order Decapoda; family Nephropidae; genus Homarus; species Homarus americanus. The sequence goes on from NW_024732780.1 coordinate 1,215,371, forward strand.
CTTGAGGAGTGAGAGAGCCTCACAACAGCCTGAGGAGTGAGGCAGCCTCACAATACTTGAGGAGTGATGCAGCCACACAACATTTGAGGAGTGAGGCAGCCTTGCAACACTTGAGGAGTGAGGCAGCCTCACAATACTTGAAGAGTGAGGCAGCCTCACAATACTTGAGGAGTGAGGCAGCTTCACAACATTTGTGGAGTGAGGCAGCCTCACAACACTTGAGGAGTGAAACAGCCTCACAACACTTGATGAGTGAGACAGCCTCACAACACTTGAGGAGTGAGGCAGCCTCACAACACTTGAGGAGTTAGGAAGCCTTACAATACTTGAGGAGTGAGGCAGCCTCACAATACTTGTGGAGTGAGGCAAGCTCACAATACTTGAGGAGTGAGGCAGCTTTACAATACTTGAGGAGTGAAACAGCCTTACAATACTTGAGCGAGGCAGCCTCACAATACTTGAAGAGTGAGGCAGCCTCACAACACTTAAGGAGTGAGGAAGCCTTACAATACTTGAGGAGTGAGGCAGCCTCACAATACTTGTGGAGTGAGGCAGGCTCACAATACTTGAGGAGTGAGGCAGCTTTACAATACTTGAGGAGTGAGGCAGCCTCACAGTACTTGAGGAGTGAGGCAGCCTCACATCATTTGAGGAGTGAGGCAGCCTCACAACACTTGAGGAGTGAGGCAGCCTTGCAACACTTGAGGAGTGAGGCAGCCTCACAACATTTGAGGAGTGAGGCAGCCTCAGAACACTTGAGGAGTACGACAGCCTCAACACTTGAAGTGAGGCAGCCCTTACAATACTTAAGGAGTGAGGCAGCCTCACAATAATGGAGGAGTGAGACAGCCTCACAGCACCTGAGGAGTGAGACAGCCTCACAACACTTGAGGAGTGAGACAGCTTTACAATACTTAAGGAGTGAGGCAGTCTAACAGTACTTAAGGGGTGAGGCAGCCTCACGATACTTGAGGAGTGAGAGAGCCTCACAACACCTGAGGAGTGAGGCAGCCTCACAATACTTGAGGAGTGAGGCAGCCACACACCATTTGAGGAGTGAGGCAGCCTTGCAACACTTGAGGAGTGAGGCAGCCTCACAATACTTGAAGAGTGAGGCAGCCTCACAATACTTGAGGAGTGAGGCAGCTTCACAACATTTGTGGAGTGAGGCAGCCTCACAACACTTGAGGAGTGAGGCAGCCTCACAACACTTGAGGAGTGAGGCAGCCTCACAACACTTGAGGAGTGAGGCAGCCTCACAACACTTGAGGAGTGAGGCAGCCTCACAACACTTGAGGAGTGAGGCAGCCTCACAACATTTGAGGAGTGAGGCAGCCTCACAACACTTGAGGAGTGAGGCAGCCTTACAACACTTGAGGAGTGAGGCAGCCTCACAACACTTGAGGAGTGAGGCAGCCTCACAACATTTGAGGAGTGAGGCAGCCTCAAAACACTTGAGGAGTGAAATAGCCTTACAACACTTGAGGAGTGAGAGAGCCTCACAACATTTGAGGAGTGAGGCAGCCCTTACAATACTTAAGGAGTGAGGCAGCCTCACAACACTTGAGGAGTGAGGCAGCCTCACAACAATTGAGAGAGGCAGCCTTACAACACAAGAGGAGTGAGGCAGCCTCACAATACTTGAGGAGTGAGGCAGCCACACACCATTTGAGGAGTGAGGCAGCCTTGCAACGCTTGAGGAGTGAGGCAGCCTCACAATACTTGAAAGGTGAGGCAGCCTCACAATACTTGAGGAGTGAGGCAGCTTCACAACATTTGTGGAGTGAGACAGCATCACAACACTTGAAGAGTGAGGCAGCCTCACAATACTTGAGGAGTGAGGCAGCCTCACAATAATTGAGGAGTGACGCAGCATTACAATAGTTGAGGACTGAGGCAGCCATACAATACTTGAGGAGTGAGGCAGCCTCACAACATTTGAGGAGTGAGGCAGCCTCACACCACTTGAGGAGTGAGGCAGCCTCACAACACTTGAGGAGTGAGGCAGCCTCACAACACTTGAGGAGTGAGGCAGCCTAACAAAAATTGAGAGAGGCAGCCTTACAACACATGAGGAGTGAGGCAGCCTTACAACACTTGAGGAGTTAGGGAGCCTCACAACATTGAAGGAGTTAGGCAGCCTCACAACATTTGAGGAGTGAGGCAGCCTAATAACACTTGAAGAGTGAAACAGCCTCACAACACTTGAGGAGTGAGACAGCCTCACAACACTTGTAGAGGTGAGGCAGCCTTACAACAGTTGAGGAGTGAGGCAGCCCTTAAAATACTTAAGGAGTGAGGCAGCCTCACAATACTTGAGGAGTGAGACAGCCTCACAGCACCTGAGGAGTGAGACAGCATCACAACACTTGAAGAGTGAGGCAGCCTTACAATACTTAAGGAGTGAGGCTGTCTCACAATACTTGAGGAGTGAGACAGCCTCACAGCACCTGAGGAGTGAGACAGCATCACAACACTTGAAGAGTGAGGCAGCCTCACAACACTTGAGGAGTGAGGCAGCCTCACAATACTTGAGTGAGGCAGCTTTACAATACTTGAGGAGTGAGGCAGCCATACAATACTTGAGGAGTGAGGCAGCCGCACAACATTTGAGGAGTGAGGCAGCCTCACTCCACTTGGGGAGTGAGGCAGCCTCCCAACACTTGAGGAGTGAGGCAGCCTCACAACAATTGAGAGAGGTAGCCTTACAACACATGAGGAGTGAGGCAGTCTTACAACACTTAAAGGAGTGAGGCAGCCTCACAACATTTAAGGAGTGAGGCAGCCTTTACAATACTTAAGGAGTGAGGCAGCCTCACAACACTTGAGTGAGGCAGCCTTACAACACTTGAAGAGTGAGACAGCCTCACAGCACCTGAGGAGTGAGGCAGCCTCACAACACTTGAGGAGTGAGGCAGCCTCACAACACATGAGGAGTTAGGCAGCCTAACAACAATTGAGAGAGGCAGCCTTACAACACATGATGAGTGAAACAGCCTCACAACACTTGAGGAGTGAGACAGCCTCACAACACTTGAGGAGTGAGGCAGCCTTACAACACTTGAGGAGTGAGGCAGCCCTTACAATACTTAAGGAGTGAGGCAGCCTAAAGATATTTGAGGAGTAAGACAGCCTCACAACACCTTAGGAGTGAGGCAGCCTCATAATACTTAAGGAGTGAGGCAGCCACACACCATTTGAGGAGTGAGACAGCCTCACAATACTTGAGTGAGGCAGCTTTACAATACTTGAGGAGTGAGGCAGCCATACAATTGTTGAGGAGTGAGGCAGCCTCACAACATTTGAGGAGTGAGGCAGCCATACAATAGTTGAGGAGTGAGGCAGCCTCACAACACTTGAGGAGTGAGGCAGCCTCACAACAATTGAGAGAGGTAGCCTTACAACACATGAGGAGTGAGGCAGTCTTACAACACTTAAAGGAGTGAGGCAGCCTCACAAAATTTAAGGAGTGAGGCAGCCTTTACAATACTTAAGGAGTGAGGCAGCCTCACAACACTTGAGTGAGGCAGCCTTACAACACTTGAAGAGTGAGACAGCCTCACAGCACCTGAGGAGTGAGGCAGCCTCACAACACTTGAGGAGTGAGGCAGCCTCACAACACTTGAGTGAGGCAGCCTTACAACACTTGAAGAGTGAGACAGCCTCACAGCACCTGAGGAGTGAGGCAGCCTCACAACACTTGAGGAGTGAGGCAGCCTCACAACACTTGAGGAGTGAGACAGCCTCACAACACTTGAGGAGTGAGGCAGCCTTACAACACTTGAGGAGTGAGGCAGCCAGTACAATACTTAAGGAGTGAGGCAGCCTAAAGATACTTGAGGAGTGAGACAGCCTCACAACACCTTAGGAGTGAGGCAGCCTCATAATACTTAAGGAGTGAGGCAGCCACACACCATTTGAGGAGTGAGGCAGCCTTGCAACACTTGAGGAGTGAGGCAGCCTCACAATACTTGAAGAGTGCGGCAGTCTCACAACACTTGACGAGTGAGGCAGCCTCACAACACTTGAGGAGTGAGGCAGCCTCACAACACTTGAGGAGTGAGGCAGCCTCACAACATTTGAGTGAGGCAGCCTTACAACACTTGAGGAGTGAGGCAGCCTTACAACAACTTGAGGAGTGAGGCAGCCTCACAACATTTGAGGAGTGAGGCAGCCTCACAACACTTGAGGAGTGCGACAGCATCAGAATACTTGAAGCGTGAGGCAGCCTCACAATACTTAAGGAGTGAGGCAGTCTTTCAATAGTTGAGGTGTGAAGCAGCCTCACAATACTTGATGAGTGAGGCAGCCTCATAATACTTGAGGAGTGAGGCAGCTTTACAATACTTGAGGAGTGAGGCAGCCTCACAACATTTGAGGAGTGAGGGAGCCTCACACCACTTGAGGAGTGAGGCACCCTCACAACACTTGAGGAGTGAGGCAGCCTCACAACACTTGAGGAGTGAGACAGCCTCAGAGCACCTGAAAAGTGAGACAGCCTCACAACACTTGAGGAGTGAGGCAGCCTTACAATACTTAAGGAGTGAGGCAGTCTTACAATACTTGAGGGGTGAGACAGACCTCACGATACTTGAGGAGTGAGACAGCCTCACAATACCTGAGGAGTGAGGCAGCCTCACAATACTTGAGGAGTGAGGCAGCCACACACCATTTGAGGAGTGAGGCAGCCTTGCAACACTTGAGGAGTGAGGCAGCCTCACAAAACTTGAAGAGTGAGGCAGCCTCACAATACTTGAGGAGTGAGGGAGCTTCACAACATTTGTGGAGTGAGGCAGCCTCACAACACTTGAGGAGTGAAACAGCCTCAGAACACTTGAGGAGTGAGACAGCCTCACAAAATTGAGGAGTGAGGCAGCCTCAGAACACTTGAGGAGTGAGGCAGCCTCACAACACTTGAGGAGTGAGGCAGCCTCACAACACTTGAGGAGTGAGGCAGCCTCACAACACCTGAGGAGTGAGGCAGCCTCACAACACTTGAGTGAGGCAGCTTTACAACACTTGAGGAGTGAGGCAGCCTTACAACACTTGAAGAGTGAGGCAGCCTCACAACATTTGAGGAGTGAGGCAGCCTCACAATACTTGAGGAGTGAGACAGCCTCACAGCACCTGAGGAGTGAGACAGCATCACAACACTTGAAGAGTGAGGCAGCCTTACAATACTTAAGGAGTGAGGCTGTCTCACAATACTTGAGGAGTGAGACAGCCTCACAGCACCTGAGGAGTGAGACAGCATCACAACACTTGAAGAGTGAGGCAGCCTCACAACACTTGAGGAGTGAGGCAGCCTCACAATACTTGAGTGAGGCAGCTTTACAATACTTGAGGAGTGAGGCAGCCATACAATACTTGAGGAGTGAGGCAGCCGCACAACATTTGAGGAGTGAGGCAGCCTCACTCCACTTGGGGAGTGAGGCAGCCTCCCAACACTTGAGGAGTGAGGCAGCCTCACAACAATTGAGAGAGGTAGCCTTACAACACATGAGGAGTGAGGCAGTCTTACAACACTTAAAGGAGTGAGGCAGCCTCACAACATTTAAGGAGTGAGGCAGCCTTTACAATACTTAAGGAGTGAGGCAGCCTCACAACACTTGAGTGAGGCAGCCTTACAACACTTGAAGAGTGAGACAGCCTCACAGCACCTGAGGAGTGAGGCAGCCTCACAACACTTGAGGAGTGAGGCAGCCTCACAACACATGAGGAGTTAGGCAGCCTAACAACAATTGAGAGAGGCAGCCTTACAACACATGATGAGTGAAACAGCCTCACAACACTTGAGGAGTGAGACAGCCTCACAACACTTGAGGAGTGAGGCAGCCTTACAACACTTGAGGAGTGAGGCAGCCCTTACAATACTTAAGGAGTGAGGCAGCCTAAAGATATTTGAGGAGTAAGACAGCCTCACAACACCTTAGGAGTGAGGCAGCCTCATAATACTTAAGGAGTGAGGCAGCCACACACCATTTGAGGAGTGAGACAGCCTCACAATACTTGAGTGAGGCAGCTTTACAATACTTGAGGAGTGAGGCAGCCATACAATTGTTGAGGAGTGAGGCAGCCTCACAACATTTGAGGAGTGAGGCAGCCATACAATAGTTGAGGAGTGAGGCAGCCTCACAACACTTGAGGAGTGAGGCAGCCTCACAACAATTGAGAGAGGTAGCCTTACAACACATGAGGAGTGAGGCAGTCTTACAACACTTAAAGGAGTGAGGCAGCCTCACAAAATTTAAGGAGTGAGGCAGCCTTTACAATACTTAAGGAGTGAGGCAGCCTCACAACACTTGAGTGAGGCAGCCTTACAACACTTGAAGAGTGAGACAGCCTCACAGCACCTGAGGAGTGAGGCAGCCTCACAACACTTGAGGAGTGAGGCAGCCTCACAACACTTGAGTGAGGCAGCCTTACAACACTTGAAGAGTGAGACAGCCTCACAGCACCTGAGGAGTGAGGCAGCCTCACAACACTTGAGGAGTGAGGCAGCCTCACAACACTTGAGGAGTGAGACAGCCTCACAACACTTGAGGAGTGAGGCAGCCTTACAACACTTGAGGAGTGAGGCAGCCAGTACAATACTTAAGGAGTGAGGCAGCCTAAAGATACTTGAGGAGTGAGACAGCCTCACAACACCTTAGGAGTGAGGCAGCCTCATAATACTTAAGGAGTGAGGCAGCCACACACCATTTGAGGAGTGAGGCAGCCTTGCAACACTTGAGGAGTGAGGCAGCCTCACAATACTTGAAGAGTGCGGCAGTCTCACAACACTTGACGAGTGAGGCAGCCTCACAACACTTGAGGAGTGAGGCAGCCTCACAACACTTGAGGAGTGAGGCAGCCTCACAACATTTGAGTGAGGCAGCCTTACAACACTTGAGGAGTGAGGCAGCCTTACAACAACTTGAGGAGTGAGGCAGCCTCACAACATTTGAGGAGTGAGGCAGCCTCACAACACTTGAGGAGTGCGACAGCATCAGAATACTTGAAGCGTGAGGCAGCCTCACAATACTTAAGGAGTGAGGCAGTCTTTCAATAGTTGAGGTGTGAAGCAGCCTCACAATACTTGATGAGTGAGGCAGCCTCATAATACTTGAGGAGTGAGGCAGCTTTACAATACTTGAGGAGTGAGGCAGCCTCACAACATTTGAGGAGTGAGGGAGCCTCACACCACTTGAGGAGTGAGGCACCCTCACAACACTTGAGGAGTGAGGCAGCCTCACAACACTTGAGGAGTGAGACAGCCTCAGAGCACCTGAAAAGTGAGACAGCCTCACAACACTTGAGGAGTGAGGCAGCCTTACAATACTTAAGGAGTGAGGCAGTCTTACAATACTTGAGGGGTGAGACAGACCTCACGATACTTGAGGAGTGAGACAGCCTCACAATACCTGAGGAGTGAGGCAGCCTCACAATACTTGAGGAGTGAGGCAGCCACACACCATTTGAGGAGTGAGGCAGCCTTGCAACACTTGAGGAGTGAGGCAGCCTCACAAAACTTGAAGAGTGAGGCAGCCTCACAATACTTGAGGAGTGAGGGAGCTTCACAACATTTGTGGAGTGAGGCAGCCTCACAACACTTGAGGAGTGAAACAGCCTCAGAACACTTGAGGAGTGAGACAGCCTCACAAAATTGAGGAGTGAGGCAGCCTCAGAACACTTGAGGAGTGAGGCAGCCTCACAACACTTGAGGAGTGAGGCAGCCTCACAACACTTGAGGAGTGAGGCAGCCTCACAACACTTGAGGAGTGAGGCAGCCTCACAACACTTGAGGAGTGAGGCAGCCTCACAACACTTGAGTGCGGCAGCCTTACAACACTTGAGGAGTGAGGCAGCCTTACAACACTTGAAGAGTGAGGCAGCCTCACAACATTTGAGGAGTGAGGCAGCCTCACAACACTTGAGGAGTGAGACAGCCTCAGAATACTTGAAGCGTGAGGCAGCCTCACAATACTTAAGGAGTGAGGCAGTCTTACAATACTTGAGGAGTGAAGCAGCCTCAAAATACTTGAGGAGTGAGGCAGAAACACAATACTTGAGGAGTGAGGCAGCTTTGCAATAGTTGAGGAGTGAGGCAGTCATACAATACTTGAGGAGTGAGGCAGCCTCACAACATTTGAGGAGTGAGGCAGCCTCACACCACTTGAGGAGTGAGGCAGCCTCACAACACTTGAGGAGTGAGGAAGCCTCACAACACTTGAGGAGTGAGGCAGCCCAACAACAATTGAGAGAGGCAGCCTTACAACACATGAGGAGTGAGGCAGCCTTACAACACTTGAGGAGTGAGGCAGCCTCACAACATTTAAGGAGTGAGGCAGCCTCACAACATTTGAGGAGTGAGGCAGCCTAATAACATTTGAAGAGTGAAACAGCCTTACCACACTTGAGGAGTGAGACAGCCTCACAACACTTGAGGAGTGAGCCAGCCTTACAACACTTGAGGAGTGAGGCAGCCTTACAATACTTAAGGAGTGATGCAGCCTCACAACACTTGAGTGAGGCAGCCTTACAACACTTGAAGAGTGAGGCAGCCTTACAACACTTGAGGAGTGCAACAGCCTCAGAATACTTGAAGCGTGAGGCAACCTCACAATACTTAAGGAGTGAGGCAGTCTTACAATACTTGAGGAGTGAAGCAGCCTCACAATACTTGAGGAGTGAGGCAGCTTTACAATACTTGAGGAGTGAGGCATCCTCACAACATTTGAGGAGTGAGGCAGCCTCATACCACTTGAGGAGTGAGGCAGCCTCACAACACTTGAGGAGTGAGGCAGCCTCACAACACTTGAGGAGTGAGACAGCCTCACAGCACCTGAAGAGTGAGACAGCCTCACAACACTTGAGGAGTGAGGCAGCCTTACAATACTTAAGGAGTGAGGCAGTCTTACAATACTTGAGGGGTGAGACAGCCTCACAAGACTTGAGGAGTGAGGCAGCCTCACAACACTTGAGGAGTGAGGCAGCCTCACGACACTTGAGTGAGGCAGCCTTACAACACTTGAGGAGTGAGGCAGCCTTACAACAACGTGAGGAGAGAGGCAGCCTCACAACATTTGAGGAGTGAGGCAGCCTCACAACACTTGAGGAGTGCGACAGCCTCAGAATACTTGAAGCGTGAGGCAGCCTCACAATACTTAAAGAGTGAGGCAGTCTTTCAATACTTGAGGAGTGAAGCAGCCTCACAATACTTGATGACTGAGGCAGCCTCATAATACTTGAGGAGTGAGGCAGCTTTACAATACTTGAGGAGTGAGGCAGCCACACATTTTTGAGGAGTGAGGTTCTCACAACATTTGAGGAGTGAGGCAGCCTCACACCACTTGAGGAGTGAGGCAGCCTCACAACACTTGAGGAGTGAGGCAGCCTCACAACACTTGAGGAGTGAGACAGCCTCAGAGCAACTGAAAAGTGAGACAGCCTCACAACACTTGAGGAGTGAGGCAGCCTTACAATATTTAAGGAGTGAGGCAGTCTTACAATACTTGAGGGGTGAGACAGCCTCACGATACTTGAGGAGTGAGACAGCCTCACAACACCTGAGGAGTGAGGCAGCCTCACAATACTTGAGGAGTGAGGCAGCCACACACCATTTGAGGAGTGAGGCAGCCTTGCAACACTTGAGGAGTGAGGCAGCCTCACAATACTTGAAGAGTGAGGCAGCCTCACAATACTTGAGGAGTGAGACAGCCACACACCATTTGAGGAGTGAGGCAGCCTTGCAACACTTGAGTGAGGCAGCCTTACAACACTTGAAGAGTGAGGCAGCCTCACAACATTTGAGGAGTGAGGCAGCCTCACAACACTTGAGGAGTGAGACAGCCTCAAAATACTTGAAGCATGGGGCAGCCTCACAATACTTAAGGAGTGAGGCAGTCTTACAATACTTGAGGAGTGAAGCAGCTTCACAATACTTGAGGAGTGAGGCAGCTTTGCAATAGTTGAGGAGTGAGGCAGCCATACAATACTTGAGGAGTGAGGCAGCCTCACAACATTTGAGGAGTGAGGCAGCCTCACACCACTTGAGGAGTGAGGCAGCCTCACAACACTTGAGGAGTGAGGAAGCCTCACAACACTTGAGAGGTGAGGCAGCCCAACAACAATTGAGAGAGGCAGCCTTACAACACATGAGGAGTGAGGCAGCCTTACAACACTTGAAGAATGAGGCAGCCTCACAACATTTAAGGAGTGAGGCAGCCTTACAACATTTGAGGAGTGAGGCAGCCTAATAACATTTGAAGAGTGAAACAGCCTTACAACACTTGAGGAGTGAAGCAGCCACACAATACTTGAGGAGGGAGGCAGCCTCACAACACTTGAGAAGTGAGGCAGCCTCACGACACTTGAGTGAGGCAGCCTCACAACACTTGAGGAGTGAGGCAGCCTCACAATACTTGATAAGTGAGGCAGCCTCACAACACTTGAGGAGTGAGGCACCCACACAACACTTGAGGAGTGAGACAGCCTTTCAAAACTTGAAGAGTGAGGCAGCCTCACAACACTTGAAGAGTGAGGCAGCCTCACAACACTTGAGGAGTGCGATAGCCTCAGAATGCTTGAAGAGTGAGGCAGACTCATAAAACTTGAAGAGTGAGGTAGCCTTACAATACTTGAGTGAGGCAGCCTCACAATACTTGAAGAGTGAGGCAGCCTCACAACACTTAAGGAGTGAGGAAGCCTTATAATACTTGAGGAGTGAGGCAGCCTCACAATACTTGAGGAGTGAGGCAGGCTCACAATACTTGAGGAGTGAGGCAGCTTTACAAAACTTGAGGAGTGAGGCAGCCTCACAGTACTTGAGGAGTGAGGCAGCCTCACAACATTTGAGGAGTGAGGCAGCCTCACAACATTTGAGGATTGAGGCAGCCTCACAACACATGAGGAGTGAGGCAGCCTCACAACACTTGAGGAGTGAGGCAGCCTCACAACACTTGAGGAGTGAGGCAGCCTCACAACACTTGAGGGGCGAGGCAGCCTTACAACACTTGAGGAGTGAGGCAGCCTTACAAGACTTGAGGAGTGAGGCAGGCTCACAACATTTGAGGAGTGAGGCAGCCTCACAACACTTGAGGAGTGCAACAGCCTCAGAATACTTGAAGCGTGAGGCAGCCTCACATCATTTGAGGAGTGAGGCAGCCTCACACCACTTGAGGAGTGAGGCAGCCTCACAACACTTGAGGAGTGAGGCAGCCTCACAACACTTGAGGAGTGAGACAGCCTCAGAGCACCTGAAAAGTGAGACAGCCTCACAACACTTGAGGAGTGAGGCAGCCTTACAATACTTAAGGAGTGAGGCAGTCTTACAATACTTGAGGGGTGAGACAGCCTCACGATACTTGAGGAGTGAGACAGCCTCACAACACCTGAGGAGTGAGGCAGCCTCACAATACTTGAAGAGTGAGGCAGCCACACACCATTTGAGGAGTGAGGCAGCCTTGCAACACTTGAGGAGTGAGGCAGCCTCACAATACTTGAAGAGTGAGGCAGCCTCACAATACTTGAGGAGTGAGGCAGCCTCACAACACTTGAGGAGTGAAACAGCCTCACAACACTTGAGGAGTGAGACAGCCTCACAACACTTGAGGAGTGAGGCAGCCTCACAACACTTGGGGAGTGAGGCAGCCTCACAACACTTGAGGAGTGAGGCAGCCTCACAACACTTGAGTGCGGCAGCCTTACAACACTTGAGGAGTGAGGCTGCCTTACAACACTTGAGGAGTGAGGCAGCCTCACAAAATTTGAGGAGTGAGGCAGCCTCACAACACTTGAGGAGTGAGACAGCCTCAGAGTACTTGAAGCGTGAGGAAGCCTCACAATACTTAAGGAGTGAGGCAGTCTTACAATACTTGAGGAGTGAAGCAGCCTCACAATACTTGAGGAGTGAGGCAGCCTCACAATACTTGAGAAGTGAGGCAGCCTCACAATACTTAAGGAGTGAGGCAGATTTGCAATAGTTGAGGAGTGAGGCAGCCATACAATACTTGAGGAGTGAGGCAGCCTCACAACATTTGAGGAGTGAGGCAGCCTAACACCACTTGAGGAGTGAGGCAGCCTCACAACACTTGAGGAGTGAGGCAGCCTCACAACACTTGAGGAGTGAGGCAGCCCTTACAATACTTAAGGAGTGAGGCAGCCCTTACAATACTTAAAGAGTGAGGCAGCCCAACAACACTTGAGTGAGGCAGCCTTGCAACACATGAGGAGTGAGGCAGCCTTACAACACTTGAGGAGTGAGGCAGCCTCACAACATTTAAGGAGTGAGGCAGCCTCACAACATTTGAGGAGTGAGGCAGCCTAATAACATTTGAAGAGTGAAACAGCCTTATTACACTTGAGGAGTGAGACAGCCTCACAACACTTGAGGAGTGAGCCAGCCTTACAACACTTGAGGAGTGAGGCAGCCCTTACAATACTTAAGGAGTGAGGCAGCCTCACAACACTTGAGTGAGGCAGCCTTACAACACTTGAGGAGTGAGGCAGCCTTACAACACTTGAGGAGTGAGGCAGCCTCACAACATTTGAGGAGTGAGGCAGCCTCACAGCACCTGAGGAGTGAGGCAGCCTCACAACACTTGAGGAGTGAGGCAGCCTCTCAACAATTGAGAGAGGCAGCCTTACAACACATGAGGAGTGAAACAGCCTCACAACACTTGAGGAGTGAGACAGCCTCACAACACTTGAGGAGTGAGGCAGCCTCACAACACTTGAGGAGTGAGACAGCCTCACAACACTTGAGGAGTGAGGCAGCCTTGCAACACTTGAGGAGTGAGGCAGCCCTTACAATACTTAAGGAGTGAGGCAGCCTCACAATACTTGAGGAGTGAGACAGCCTCACAGCACCTGAGGAGTGAGACAACCTCACAACCCTTGAGGCGTGAGGCAGCCTCACAATACTTAAGGAGTGAGGCAGTCTTACAATACTTGAGGGGTGAGACAGCCTCACGATACTTGAGGAGTGAGACAGCCTCACAACACCTGAAGAGTGAGGCAGCCTCACAATACTTGAAGAGTGAGGCAGCCACACACCATTTGAGGAGTGAGGCAGCTTTGCAACACTTGAGGAGTGAGGCAGCCTCACAATACTTGAAGAGTGAGGCAGCCTCACAATACTTGAGGAGTGAGGCAGCTTCACAACATTTGTGGAGTGAGGCAGCCTCACAAAACTTGAGGAGTGAAACAGCCTCAAAACACTTGAGGAGTGAGACAGCCTCACAACACTTGAGGAGTGAGGCAGCCTCACAACATTTGAGGAGTGAGGCAGCCTACTAACACTTGAATAGTGAAACAGCCTCACAACACTTGAGGAGTGAGACAGCCTCACAACACTTGAGGAGTGAGGCAGCCTTACAACACTTGAGGAGTGAGGCAGCCCTTACAATACTTAAGGAGTGAGGCAGCCTCACAGCACCTGAGGAGTGAGACAGCCTCACAACACTTGAGGAGTGAGGCAGCCTCACAGCACCTGAGGAGTGAGACAGCCTCGCAACACTTGAGGAGTGAGGCAGCCATACAATACTTGAGGAGTGAGGCAGCCTCACAACATTTGAGGAGTGAGGAAGCCTCACACCACTTGAGGAGTGAGGCAGCCTCACAACACTTGAGGAGTGAGGCAGCCTCACAACACTTGAGGAGTGAGACAGCCTCAGAGCACCTGATAAGTGAGACAGCCTCACAACACTTGAGGAGTGAGGCAGCCTTACAATACTTAAGGAGTGAGGCAGTCTTACAATACTTGAGGGGTGAGACAGCCTCACGATACTTGAGGAGTGAGACAGCCTCACAACACCTGAGGAGTGAGGTAGCCTCACAATACTTGAGGAGTGAGGCAGCCACACACCATTTGAGGAGTGAGGCAGCCTTGCAACACTTGAGGAGTGAGGCAGCCTCACAATACTTGAAGAGTGAGGCAGCCTCACAATACATGAGGAGTGAGGCAGCTTCACAACATATGTGGAGTGAGGCAGCCTCACAACACTTGAGGAGTGAAACAGCCTCACAACACTTGAGGAGTGAGACAGCCTCACAAAACTTGAGGAGTGAGGCAGCCTCACAACACTTGAGGAGTGAGGCAGCCTCACAACACTTGAGGAGTGAGGCAGCCTCACAACACTTGAGGAGTGAGGCAGCCTCACAACACTTGAGTGAGGCAGCCTTACAACACTTGAGGAGTGAGGCAGCCCTACAACACTTGAGGAGTGAGGCAGCCTCACAACATTTGAGGAGTGAGGCAGCCTCACAACACTTGAGGAGTGAGATAGCCTCAGAATACTTGAAGCGTGAGGCAGCCTCACAATAGTTAAGGAGTGAGGCAGTCTTACAATACTTGAGGAGTGAAGCAGCCTCACAATACTTGAGGTGTGAGGCATCTTTGCAATAGTTGAGGAGTGAGGCAGCCATACAATACTTGGGGAGAAAGGCAGCCTCACAACATTTGAGGAGTGAGGCAGCCTCACACCACTTGAGGAGTGAGACAGCCTCACAACACTTGAGGAGTGAGGAAGCCTCACAACACTTGAGAAGTGAGGCAGCCCAACAACAATTGAGAGAAGCAGCCTTACAACACATGAGGAGTGAGGCAGCCTTACAACACTTGAGTAGTGAGGCAGCCTAATAACATTTGAAGAGTCAAACAGCCTTACAATACTTGAGGAGTGAGACAGCCTCACAACACTTGAGGAGTGAGCCAGCCTTACAACACTTGAGGAGTGAGGCCGCCCTTACAATACTTAAGGAGTGAGGCAGCCTCACAACACTTGAGTGAGGCAGCCTTATAACACTTGAAGAGTGAGGCAGCCTTACAACATTTGAGGAGTGAGGCAGCCTCACAGCACCTGAGGAGTGAGGCAGCCTCACAACACTTGAGTGAGGCAGCCTCACAACACTTGAGGAGTGAGGCAGCCTCTCTACAATTGAGAGAGGCAGCCTTACAACACATGAGGAGTGAAACAGCCTCACAACACTTGAGGAGTGAGACAGCCTCACAACACTTGAGGAGTGAGGCAGCCTTGCAACACTTGAGGAGTGAGGCAGCCCTTACAATACTTAAGGAGTGAGGCAGCCTCACAATACTTGAGGTGTGAGACAGCCTCACAGCACCTGAGGAGTGAGACAGCCTCACATCCCTTGAGGAGTGTGGCAGCCTCACAATACTTAAGGAGTGAGGCAGTCTTACAATACTTGAGGGGTGAGACAGCCTAACGATACTTGAGGAGTGAGACAGCCTCACAACACCTTTGGAGTGAGGCAGCCTTACAACACTTGAGGAGTGAGGCAGGCTCACAACATTTGAGGAGTGAGGCAGCCTCACAACACTTGAGGAGTGCAACAGCCTTAGAATACTTGCCGCGTGAGGCAGCCTCACAACATTTGAGGAGCGAGGCAGCCTCACACCACTTGAGGAGTGAGGCAGCCTCACGACACTTGAGTGAGGCAGCTTCACGACACTTGAGTGAGGCAGCCTCACGACACTTGAGTGAGGTAGCTTCACGACACTTGAGTGAGGCAGCCTCACAATACTTGAGGAGTGAGGCAGCCTCACAACTTTTGAGGAGTGAGGCAGCCTCACAACACTTGAGTGAGGCAGCCTCACAACACTTGAGGAGTGTGGCAACCTCACAACACTTGAGTGAGGCAGCCTTACAACACTTGAGGAGTGAGGCAGCCGTACAACACTTGAGGAGTGAAGCAGCCTCACAACATTTGAGGAGTGAGGCAGCCTCACAACACTTGAGAAGTGCGACAGCCTCACAATACTTAAGGAGTGAGGCAGTCTTAAAATACTTGAGGAGTGAAGCAGCCTCACAACACTTGAGGAGTGAGGCAGCCTCACAATACTTGAGTGAGGCAGCTTTACAATACTTGAGGAGTGAGGCAGCCATACAATACTTGAGGAGTGAGGCAGCCTCACAACATTTGAGGAGTGAGGCAGCCTCACTCCACTTGAGGAGTGAGGCAGCCTCACAACACTTGAGGAGTGAGGCAGCCTCACAACAACTGAGAGAGGTAGCCTTACAACACATGAGGAGTGAGGCAGTCTTACAACACTTAAAGGAGTGAGGCAGCCTCACAACATTTAAGGAGTGAGGCAGCCTCACAACATTTGAGGAGTGAGGCAGCCCTTACAATACTTAAGGATTGAGGCAGCCTCACAATACTTGAGGAGTGAGACAGCCTCACAGCACCTGAGGAGTGAGGCAGCCTCACAACACTTGAGGAGTGAGGCAGCCTCACAACACTTGAGGAGTTAGGCAGCCTCACAACAATTGAGAGAGGCAGCCTTTCAACACATGAGGAGTGAAACAGCCTCACAACACTTGAGGAGTGAGACAGCCTCACAACACTTGAGGAGTGAGGCAGCCTTACAACACTTGAGGAGTGAGGCAGCCCTTACAATACTTAAGGAGTGAGGCAGCCTAACGATACTTGAGGAGTGAGACAGCCTCACAACACCTTAGGAGTGAGGCAGCCACACACCATTTGAGGAGTGAGGCAGCCTTGCAACACTTGAGGAGTGAGGCAGCCTCACAATACTTGAAGAGTGAGGCAGCCTCACAACACTTGAGGAGTAAGGCAGCCTCACAAGACTTGAGGTGTGAGGCAGCCTCACAACACTTGAGGAGTGAGGCAGCCTCACAACACTTGAGTGAGGCAGCCTTACAACACTTGAGGAGTGAGGCAGCCTTACAACAACTTGAGGAGTGAGGCAGCCTTACAACACTTGAGGAGTGAGGCAGGCTCACAACATTTGAGGAGTGAGGCAGCCTCACAACACTTGAGGAGTGCAACAGCCTCAGAATACTTGAGGAGTTAGGCAGCCTCACAACAATTGAGAGAGGCAGCCTTTCAACACATGAGGATTGAAACAGCCTTTCAACACTTGAGGAGTGAGACAGCCTCACAACACTTGAGGAGTGAGGCAGCCTCACAACACTTAAAGGAGTGAGGCAGCCTCACAACATTTAAGGAGTGAGGCAGCCTCACAACATTTGAGGAGTGAGGCAGCCCTTACAATACTTAAGGATTGAGGCAGCCTCACAATACTTGAGGAGTGAGACAGCCTCACAGCACCTGAGGAGTGAGGCAGCCTCACAACACTTGAGGAGTGAGGCAGCCTCACAACACTTGAGGAGTTAGGCAGCCTCACAACAATTGAGAGAGGCAGCCTTTCAACACATGAGGATTGAAACAGCCTCACAACACTTGAGGAGTGAGACAGCCTCACAACACTTGAGGAGTGAGGCAGCCTTACAACACTTGAGGAGTAAGGCAGCCCTTACAATACTTAAGGAGTGAGGCAGCCTAACGATACTTGAGGAGTGAGACAGCCTCACAACACCTTAGGAGTGAGGCAGCCTCACAATACTTAAGGAGTGAGGCAGCCACACACCATTTGAGGAGTGAGGCAGCCTTGACACACTTGAGGAGTGAGGCAGCCTCACAATACTTGAAGAGTGAGGCAGCCTCACAACACTTGAGGAGTAAGGCAGCCTCACAAGACTTGAGGTGTGAGGCAGCCTCACAACACTTGAGGAGTGAGGCAGCCTCACAACACTTGAGTGAGGCAGCCTTACAACACTTGAGGAGTGAGGCAGCCTTACAACAACTTGAGGAGTGAGGCAGCCTCACAACAATTGAGAGAGGTAGCCTTACAACACATGAGGAGTGAGGCAGTCTTACAACACTTAAAGGAGTGAGGCAGCCTCACAACATTTGAGGAGTGAGGCAGCCCTTACAATACTTAAGGATTGAGGCAGCCTCACAACACTTGAGTGAGGCAGCCTTACAACACTTGAGGAGTGAGGCAGCCTTACAACAACTTGAGGAGTGAGGCAGCCTCACAACATTTGAGGAGTGAGGCAGCCTCACAACACTTGAGGAGTGCGACAGCCTCAGAATACTTGAAGCGTGAGGCAGCCTCACAATTCTTAAGGAGTGAGGCAGTCTTTCAATACTTGAGGAGTGAAGCAGCCTCACAATACTTGATTTGTGAGACAGCCTCATAATACTTGAGGAGTGAGGCAGCTTTACAATACTTGAGGAGTGAGGCAGCCATACAATACTTGAGGAGTGAGGCAGCCTCACAACATTTGAGGAGTGAGGCAGCCTCACACCACTTGAGGAGTGAGGCAGCCTCACAACACTTGAGGAGTGAGGCAGCCTCACAACACTTGAGGAGTGAGACAGCCTCAGAGCACCTGAAAAGTGAGACAGCCTCACAACACTTGAGGAGTGAGGCAGCCTTACAATATTTAAGGAGTGAGGTCTTACAATACTTGAGGGGTGGGAGACAGCCTCACGATATTGAGGAGTGAGACAGCCTCACAACACCTGGAGGAGGAGGCAGCCCACAATACGGAGGAGTGAGGCAGCCACACACCATTTGAGGAGTGAGGCAGCCTTGCAACACTTGAGGAGTGAGGCAGCCTCACAATACTTGAAGAGTGAGGCAGCCTCACAATACTTGAGGAGTGAGGCAGCCACACACCATTTGAGGAGTGAGGCAGCCTTGCAACACTTGAGTGAGGCAGCCTTACAACACTTGAAGAGTGAGGCAGCCTTACAACACTTGAGGAGTGAGGCAGCCTCACAACATTTGAGGAGTGAGGCAGCCTCACAACACTTGAGGAGTGAGACAGCCTCAAAATACTTGAAGCGTGGGGCAGCCTCACAATACTTAAGGAGTGAGGCAGTCTTACAATACTTGAGGAGTGAAGCAGCTTCACAATACTTGAGGAGTGAGGCAGCTTTGCAATAGTTGAGGAGTGAGGCAGCCATACAATACTTGAGGAGTGAGGCAGCCTCACAACATTTGAGGAGTGAGGCAGCCTCACACCACTTGAGGAGTGAGGCAGCCTCACAACACTTGAGGAGTGAGGAAGCCTCACAACACTTGAGAGGTGAGGCAGCCCAACAACAATTGAGAGAGGCAGCCTTACAACACATGAGGAGTGAGGCAGCCTTACAACACTTGAAGAATGAGGCAGCCTCACAACATTTAAGGAGTGAGGCAGCCTTACAACATTTGAGGAGTGAGGCAGCCTAATAACATTTGAAGAGTGAAACAGCCTTACAACACTTGAGGAGTGAAGCAGCCACACAATACTTGAGGAGGGAGGCAGCCTCACAACACTTGAGAAGTGAGGCAGCCTCACGACACTTGAGTGAGGCAGCCTCACAACACTTGAGGAGTGAGGCAGCCTCACAATACTTGATAAGTGAGGCAGCCTCACAACACTTGAGGAGTGAGGCACCCACACAACACTTGAGGAGTGAGACAGCCTTTCAAAACTTGAAGAGTGAGGCAGCCTCACAACACTTGAAGAGTGAGGCAGCCTCACAACACTTGAGGAGTGCGATAGCCTCAGAATGCTTGAAGAGTGAGGCAGACTCATAAAACTTGAAGAGTGAGGTAGCCTTACAATACTTGAGTGAGGCAGCCTCACAATACTTGAGTGAGGCAGCCTCACAATACTTGAAGAGTGAGGCAGCCTCACAACACTTAAGGAGTGAGGAAGCCTTATAATACTTGAGGAGTGAGGCAGCCTCACAATACTTGAGGAGTGAGGCAGGCTCACAATACTTGAGGAGTGAGGCAGCTTTACAAAACTTGAGGAGTGAGGCAGCCTAACAACATTTGAGGAGTGAGGCAGCCTCACAACATTTGAGGATTGAGGCAGCCTCAAAACACATGAGGAGTGAGGCAGCCTCACAACACTTGGGGAGTGAGGCAGCCTCACAACACTTGAGGAGTGAGGCAGCCTCACAACACTTGAGTGCGGCAGCCTTACAACACTTGAGGAGTGAGGCTGCCTTACAACACTTGAGGAGTGAGGCAGCCTCACAAAATTTGAGGAGTGAGGCAGCCTCACAACACTTGAGGAGTGAGACAGCCTCAGAGTACTTGAAGCGTGAGGAAGCCTCACAATACTTAAGGAGTGAGGCAGTCTTACAATACTTGAGGAGTGAAGCAGCCTCACAATACTTGAGGAGTGAGGCAGCCTCACAATACTTGAGGAGTGAGGCAGCCTCACAATACTTAAGGAGTGAGGCAGATTTGCAATAGTTGAGGAGTGAGGCAGCCACTGAGGTGGGAGGCGGCCTGATGAGTGGGGCAGCCCTAACACCATGAGGTGGGGCAGCCTCCTGGCTGAGGAGTTGAGGCAGCCTCACAACACTTGAGGTGAGGCAGCCCTTGTGCAGAGGAGTGAGGCAGCCTGCCTAATGCTTAAAAGGTGAGGCAGCCCAGCAACATGAGGTGAGACGTGCAACACATAGAGTGGGGCAGCCCACAGCACTTGAGGAGTGAGACAGCCTCACAACATTTAAGGAGTGAGGCAGCCTCACAACATTTGAGGAGTGAGGCAGCCTAATAACATTTGAAGAGTGAAACAGCCTTACCACACTTGAGGAGTGAGACAGCCTCACAACACTTGAGGAGTGAGCCAGCCTTACAACACTTGAGGAGTGATGCAGCCCTTACAATACTTAAGGAGTGAGGCAGCCTCACAACACTTGAGTGAGGCAGCCTTACAACACTTGAGGAGTGAGGCAGCCTTAGAACACTTGAGGAGTGAGGCAGCCTCACAACATTTGAGGAGTGGGGGCGACCTCCCCTGGCTGAGGTGAGGCAGCCTCCTGGCTTACTTGAGGTGAGGCAGCCTCTCAGCAGTGAGAGGCAGGCACTACAACCCCATGAGGTGCAGCCTCCTGGCCTTGAGGTGAAAGCCTCCTGGCACTTGAGGGGTGAGGCGGCCTCCCTGTGAGGTGAGACAGCCTCACAACACTTGAGGAGTGAGGCAGCCTTGCAACACTTGAGGAGTGAGGCAGCCCTTACAATACTTAAGGAGTGAGGCAGCCTCACAATACTTGAGGAGTGAGACAGCCTCACAGCACCTGAGGAGTGAGACAACCTCACAACCCTTGAGGCGTGAGGCAGCCTCACAATACTTAAGGAGTGAGGCAGTCTTACAATACTTGAGGGGTGAGACAGCCTCACGATACTTGAGGAGTGAGACAGCCTCACAACACCTGAAGAGTGAGGCAGCCTCACAATACTTGAAGAGTGAGGCAGCCACACACCATTTGAGGAGTGAGGCAGCTTTGCAACACTTGAGGAGTGAGGCAGCCTCACAATACTTGAAGAGTGAGGCAGCCTCACAATACTTGAGGAGTGAGGCAGCTTCACAACATTTGTGGAGTGAGGCAGCCTCACAAAACTTGAGGAGTGAAACAGCCTCAAAACACTTGAGGAGTGAGACAGCCTCACAACACTTGAGGAGTGAGGCAGCCTCACAACATTTGAGGAGTGAGGCAGCCTACTAACACTTGAATAGTGAAACAGCCTCACAACACTTGAGGAGTGAGACAGCCTCACAACACTTGAGGAGTGAGGCAGCCTTACAACACTTGAGGAGTGAGGCAGCCCTTACAATACTTAAGGAGTGAGGCAGCCTCACAGCACCTGAGGAGTGAGACAGCCTCACAACACTTGAGGAGTGAGGCAGCCTCACAGCACCTGAGGAGTGAGACAGCCTCGCAACACTTGAGGAGTGAGGCAGCCATACAATACTTGAGGAGTGAGGCAGCCTCACAACATTTGAGGAGTGAGGAAGCCTCACACCACTTGAGGAGTGAGGCAGCCTCACAACACTTGAGGAGTGAGGCAGCCTCACAACACTTGAGGAGTGAGACAGCCTCAGAGCACCTGATAAGTGAGACAGCCTCACAACACTTGAGGAGTGAGGCAGCCTTACAATACTTAAGGAGTGAGGCAGTCTTACAATACTTGAGGGGTGAGACAGCCTCACGATACTTGAGGAGTGAGACAGCCTCACAACACCTGAGGAGTGAGGTAGCCTCACAATACTTGAGGAGTGAGGCAGCCACACACCATTTGAGGAGTGAGGCAGCCTTGCAACACTTGAGGAGTGAGGCAGCCTCACAATACTTGAAGAGTGAGGCAGCCTCACAATACATGACGAGTGAGGCAGCTTCACAACATTTGTGGAGTGAGGCAGCCTCACAACACTTGAGGAGTGAAACAGCCTCACAACACTTGAGGAGTGAGACAGCCTCACAAAACTTGAGGAGTGAGGCAGCCTCACAACACTTGAGGAGTGAGGCAGCCTCACAACACTTGAGGAGTGAGGCAGCCTCACAACACTTGAGGAGTGAGGCAGCCTCACAACACTTGAGTGAGGCAGCCTTACAACACTTGAGGAGTGAGGCAGCCCTACAACACTTGAGGAGTGAGGCAGCCTCACAACATTTGAGGAGTGAGGCAGCCTCACAACACTTGAGGAGTGAGATAGCCTCAGAATACTTGAAGCGTGAGGCAGCCTCACAATAGTTAAGGAGTGAGGCAGTCTTACAATACTTGAGGAGTGAAGCAGCCTCACAATACTTGAGGTGTGAGGCATCTTTGCAATAGTTGAGGAGTGAGGCAGCCATACAATACTTGGGGAGAAAGGCAGCCTCACAACATTTGAGGAGTGAGGCAGCCTCACACCACTTGAGGAGTGAGACAGCCTCACAACACTTGAGGAGTGAGGAAGCCTCACAACACTTGAGAAGTGAGGCAGCCCAACAACAATTGAGAGAAGCAGCCTTACAACACATGAGGAGTGAGGCAGCCTTACAACACTTGAGTAGTGAGGCAGCCTAATAACATTTGAAGAGTCAAACAGCCTTACAATACTTGAGGAGTGAGACAGCCTCACAACACTTGAGGAGTGAGCCAGCCTTACAACACTTGAGGAGTGAGGCCGCCCTTACAATACTTAAGGAGTGAGGCAGCCTCACAACACTTGAGTGAGGCAGCCTTATAACACTTGAAGAGTGAGGCAGCCTTACAACATTTGAGGAGTGAGGCAGCCTCACAGCACCTGAGGAGTGAGGCAGCCTCACAACACTTGAGTGAGGCAGCCTCACAACACTTGAGGAGTGAGGCAGCCTCTCTACAATTGAGAGAGGCAGCCTTACAACACATGAGGAGTGAAACAGCCTCACAACACTTGAGGAGTGAGACAGCCTCACAACACTTGAGGAGTGAGGCAGCCTTGCAACACTTGAGGAGTGAGGCAGCCCTTACAATACTTAAGGAGTGAGGCAGCCTCACAATACTTGAGGAGTGAGACAGCCTCACAGCACCTGAGGAGTGAGACAGCCTCACATCCCTTGAGGAGTGAGGCAGCCTCACAATACTTAAGGAGTGAGGCAGTCTTACAATACTTGAGGGGTGAGACAGCCTAACGATACTTGAGGAGTGAGACAGCCTCACAACACCTTTGGGAGGAAAAATGTTTGGCAGCAAGGCCCACACTGAGATGAGTAATGCCACTCGGCAGGAGCAGCCAGCCCACATTGTTGCAGCCTGAGGAGGAGGCAGCCAATGGACATCGGAAGTGAGGCAGCTTCACGACACTTGAGTGAGGCAGCCTCACGACACTTGAGTGAGGTAGCTTCACGACACTTGAGTGAGGCAGCCTCACAATACTTGAGGAGTGAGGCAGCCTCACAACTTTTGAGGAGTGAGGCAGCCTCACAACACTTGAGTGAGGCAGCCTCACAACACTTGAGGAGTGTGGCAACCTCACAACACTTGAGTGAGGCAGCCTTACAACACTTGAGGAGTGAGGCAGCCGTACAACACTTGAGGAGTGAGGCAGCCTCACAACATTTGAGGAGTGAGGCAGCCTCACAACACTTGAGAAGTGCGACAGCCTCACAATACTTAAGGAGTGAGGCAGTCTTAAAATACTTGAGGAGTGAAGCAGCCTCACAACACTTGAGGAGTGAGGCAGCCTCACAATACTTGAGTGAGGCAGCTTTACAATACTTGAGGAGTGAGGCAGCCATACAATACTTGAGGAGTGAGGCAGCCTCACAACATTTGAGGAGTGAGGCAGCCTCACTCCACTTGAGGAGTGAGGCAGCCTCACAACACTTGAGGAGTGAGGCAGCCTCACAACAACTGAGAGAGGTAGCCTTACAACACATGAGGAGTGAGGCAGTCTTACAACACTTAAAGGAGTGAGGCAGCCTCACAACATTTAAGGAGTGAGGCAGCCTCACAACATTTGAGGAGTGAGGCAGCCCTTACAATACTTAAGGATTGAGGCAGCCTCACAATACTTGAGGAGTGAGACAGCCTCACAGCACCTGAGGAGTGAGGCAGCCTCACAACACTTGAGGAGTGAGGCAGCCTCACAACACTTGAGGAGTTAGGCAGCCTCGCAACAATTGAGAGAGGCAGCCTTTCAACACATGAGGAGTGAAACAGCCTCACAACACTTGAGGAGTGAGACAGCCTCACAACACTTGAGGAGTGAGGCAGCCTTACAACACTTGAGGAGTGAGGCAGCTCCTTACAATACTTGAGATGGAGACACTTAGGAGGAGGCAGCTACACAATTATTTGGAGGAGGAGGTGGCATGCAACATTTTGAGGAGTGAGCCTCACACATTTCTGGGGGAGCAGCAGCCTCACAACATTCTGAGGCAGTGGCAGCTAAGACTGAGGTGAGGCAGCCTCACAACACTTGAGGAGTGAGGCAGCCTCACAACACTTGAGTGAGGCAGCCTTACAACACTTGAGGAGTGAGGCAGCCTTACAACAACTTGAGGAGTGAGGCAGCCTTACAACACTTGAGGAGTGAGGCAGGCTCACAACATTTGAGGAGTGAGGCAGCCTCACAACACTTGAGGAGTGCAACAGCCTCAGAATACTTGAGGAGTTAGGCAGCCTCACAACAATTGAGAGAGGCAGCCTTTCAACACATGAGGATTGAAACAGCCTTTCAACACTTGAGGAGTGAGACAGCCTCACAACACTTGAGGAGTGAGGCAGCCTCACAACACTTAAAGGAGTGAGGCAGCCTCACAACATTTAAGGAGTGAGGCAGCCTCACAACATTTGAGGAGTGAGGCAGCCCTTACAATACTTAAGGATTGAGGCAGCCTCACAATACTTGAGGAGTGAGACAGCCTCACAGCACCTGAGGAGTGAGGCAGCCTCACAACACTTGAGGAGTGAGGCAGCCTCACAACACTTGAGGAGTTAGGCAGCCTCACAACAATTGAGAGAGGCAGCCTTTCAACACATGAGGATTGAAACAGCCTCACAACACTTGAGGAGTGAGACAGCCTCACAACACTTGAGGAGTGAGGCAGCCTTACAACACTTGAGGAGTAAGGCAGCCCTTACAATACTTAAGGAGTGAGGCAGCCTAACGATACTTGAGGAGTGAGACAGCCTCACAACACCTTAGGAGTGAGGCAGCCTCACAATACTTAAGGAGTGAGGCAGCCACACACCATTTGAGGAGTGAGGCAGCCTTGACACACTTGAGGAGTGAGGCAGCCTCACAATACTTGAAGAGTGAGGCAGCCTCACAACACTTGAGGAGTAAGGCAGCCTCACAAGACTTGAGGTGTGAGGCAGCCTCACAACACTTGAGGAGTGAGGCAGCCTCACAACACTTGAGTGAGGCAGCCTTACAACACTTGAGGAGTGAGGCAGCCTTACAACAACTTGAGGAGTGAGGCAGCCTCACAACAATTGAGAGAGGTAGCCTTACAACACATGAGGAGTGAGGCAGTCTTACAACACTTAAAGGAGTGAGGCAGCCTCACAACATTTGAGGAGTGAGGCAGCCCTTACAATACTTAAGGATTGAGGCAGCCTCACAACACTTGAGTGAGGCAGCCTTACAACACTTGAGGAGTGAGGCAGCCTTACAACAACTTGAGGAGTGAGGCAGCCTCACAACATTTGAGGAGTGAGGCAGCCTCACAACACTTGAGGAGTGCGACAGCCTCAGAATACTTGAAGCGTGAGGCAGCCTCACAATTCTTAAGGAGTGAGGCAGTCTTTCAATACTTGAGGAGTGAAGCAGCCTCACAATACTTGATTTGTGAGACAGCCTCATAATACTTGAGGAGTGAGGCAGCTTTACAATACTTGAGGAGTGAGGCAGCCATACAATACTTGAGGAGTGAGGCAGCCTCACAACATTTGAGGAGTGAGGCAGCCTCACACCACTTGAGGAGTGAGGCAGCCTCACAACACTTGAGGAGTGAGGCAGCCTCACAACACTTGAGGAGTGAGACAGCCTCAGAGCACCTGAAAAGTGAGATGTTTCAAGGAAGCATTTGGAGGAGGGGAGGTGAATGGCACATGTAAGGAGGAAGCCCATAACATTTGAGGGGTGAGACAGCCTCTACGATACTTGGAGGAGTGAGATAGCCTTAACACCTGGAGGAGTGAGGCAGCCTCTACAATACTTCTGGAGGAGTGAGGCAGCCACACACTCATTTGGAGGAGTGAGGCACAGCAAGACTTGGAGGAGTGAGCAGCCCCACAACATTTGAAGAGGAGGCAGCCCCACAATATTTCTGGGAGGAGTGAGGCAGCTACACTATTTGAGGAGCGAGGTTTTGCAACACTTGGAGTGAGGCAGCCTTACAATGATTTGGAAGAGCAGCCTATAACATGGAGGAGTGAGGCAGCCTCACAACATTTGAGGAGTGAGGCAGCCTCACAACACTTGAGGAGTGAGACAGCCTCAAAATACTTGAAGCATGGGGCAGCCTCACAATACTTAAGGAGTGAGGCAGTCTTACAATACTTGAGGAGTGAAGCAGCTTCACAATACTTGAGGAGTGAGGCAGCTTTGCAATAGTTGAGGAGTGAGGCAGCCATACAATACTTGAGGAGTGAGGCAGCCTCACAACATTTGAGGAGTGAGGCAGCCTCACACCACTTGAGGAGTGAGGCAGCCTCACAACACTTGAGGAGTGAGGAAGCCTCACAACACTTGAGAGGTGAGGCAGCCCAACAACAATTGAGAGAGGCAGCCTTACAACACATGAGGAGTGAGGCAGCCTTACAACACTTGAAGAATGAGGCAGCCTCACAACATTTAAGGAGTGAGGCAGCCTTACAACATTTGAGGAGTGAGGCAGCCTAATAACATTTGAAGAGTGAAACAGCCTTACAACACTTGAGGAGTGAAGCAGCCACACAATACTTGAGGAGGGAGGCAGCCTCACAACACTTGAGAAGTGAGGCAGCCTCACGACACTTGAGTGAGGCAGCCTCACAACACTTGAGGAGTGAGGC
This sequence comes from Homarus americanus, assembly GCF_018991925.1. Classification (NCBI taxonomy): domain Eukaryota; kingdom Metazoa; phylum Arthropoda; class Malacostraca; order Decapoda; family Nephropidae; genus Homarus; species Homarus americanus. The sequence goes on from NW_024732780.1 coordinate 1,242,501, forward strand.
AGCCTCACAATACTTGATAAGTGAGGCAGCCTCACAACACTTGAGGAGTGAGGCACCCACACAACACTTGAGGAGTGAGACAGCCTTTCAAAACTTGAAGAGTGAGGCAGCCTCACAACACTTGAAGAGTGAGGCAGCCTCACAACACTTGAGGAGTGCGATAGCCTCAGAATGCTTGAAGAGTGAGGCAGACTCATAAAACTTGAAGAGTGAGGTAGCCTTACAATACTTGAGTGAGGCAGCCTCACAATACTTGAAGAGTGAGGCAGCCTCACAACACTTAAGGAGTGAGGAAGCCTTATAATACTTGAGGAGTGAGGCAGCCTCACAATACTTGAGGAGTGAGGCAGGCTCACAATACTTGAGGAGTGAGGCAGCTTTACAAAACTTGAGGAGTGAGGCAGCCTCACAGTACTTGAGGAGTGAGGCAGCCTCACAACATTTGAGGAGTGAGGCAGCCTCACAACATTTGAGGAGTGAGGCAGCCTCACAACACTTGAGGAGTGAGGCAGCCTCGCAACACTTGAGGAGTGAGGCAGCCTCACAACACTTGAGGAGTGAGGCAGCCTTACAACACTTGAGGAGCGAGGCAGCCTTACAACACTTGAGGAGTGAGGCAGCCTTACAACACTTGAGGAGTGAGGCAGGCTCACAACATTTGAGGAGTGAGGCAGCCTCACAACACTTGAGGAGTGCAACAGCCTCAGAATACTTGAAGCGTGAGGCAGCCTCACAACATTTGAGGAGTGAGGCAGCCTCACACCACTTGAGGAGTGAGGCAGCCTCACAACACTTGAGGAGTGAGGCAGCTTCACAACACTTGAGGAGTGAGACAGCCTCAGAGCACCTGAAAAGTGAGACAGCCTCACAACACTTGAGGAGTGAGGCAGCCTTACCATACTTAAGGAGTGAGGCAGTCTTACAATACTTGAGGGGTGAGACAGCCTCACGATACTTGAGGAGTGAGACAGCC